>NW_007257361.1:0-7722 GCF_000164805.1 Carlito syrichta | reverse complement strand
GCTCAGGCAATCCACTCACCTCAGCCTCCCAAAGGCGTGGGATTACAGGCTGAGCCACCGAGCCCAGCTTATTTGTCCTTCTTTAAGTGAGCTTCTTATGATCCCCTCGGGCATCCCCCATTTATGACGATCAACTCCTGCTTTTTGAGGAGACAGCACCCCAAGACTGCCAGATGGTTTTGAGATGCGGTTGTTCTGCTTTCAGCCACCCTTTGACTAAGTTTCAAGTCTGTCACTTCCTTGCGCTTTCCCTCAGTTCCTGGGGCTGAAAACTCTTGCCCAGTTTTCCTGGCTGCTGACCACTTCTTCCTAAATCACTAAAATGTCTCATTGAAAGCTAAAGAGTTGAGAGAAAGTCTTGGAAACACTGATGGGCAGGTCCTAGGTCAAAGAAAATAAAATTCATGAGTTTTTTTTGGGGGGGGAACCCATGCCTATGTCCTTTCCTGGTTCCTCTAAGTCCAATCTGATGTTTGAAAGGGTGCCTCTTTTCCTTTCACTCCATTGGTCTAAGATAGTCATTTGCAACAATCAAATGGTTATTTTTGCACACAATTTCACTCAACAGATGTTCTTTTTAAATTTTCATTTATTTATCTATTTATTGAGTTGGAGTCTCACCTTGTCGCCCGGACTGGAGTGCAGTGGCATGCTCACCGCAGTCTCAACCTTCTGGGCTCAGGCGATCTTTCCCCCTCAGCCTTTCAAGGAACTGGGACTACAGGCACACACCACCATGACTGGCGAATTTTTGGCTTATTGTAGAGACAATGTCTTACCATGTTACCCAGGCTGGTCTCGAACCCTTGGGCTCAGGCAATCTTCTTGCCTCGTCCTTCCAAAGTGCTGGGATGACAGGGGTAAGCCACTGGCTGATCTGTTCTTAAATTTTTATTTATTTATTTTGAGTTGGAGTCTTCTTCTGTCACCCAGACTGAAGTACAGTGGCACACTCACGGCCACTGCAGTCTCAACCTACTGGGCTCAGGAGATCTTTCCACCTCAGCCTTCCAAGTAGCTGGAACTATAGGCACGTACCACTATGCCAGGCTAATTTTTTTGATTTATTGTAGAGATGAGGTCTCGCCAAGTTGCCCAGGCTGACTTTGAACCCCTGGATTCAGGCAATCCTCTTGCCTCAGTTTTCCAAAATGCTGAGATGACAGGTGTGAGCCACCGTGCCTGGCTGCTCTTTTTTTTAAACTAAGCTTTTTTTTTTTTGAGACAGGATTTTACTCTGTGGCCCAGGCTGGTGTGTAGTTGCACGATCATGGCTCACCACAGCCTCCAACTTTTAGGCTCTAGTGATACTCTTGCCTCAGGCTTACAAGTAACTGGGACTACAGGCCAGCACCACCATACCTGGGAGATTTTTAAATTTTGTATAGAGATGGCATCTTACTTTGTTGCCCAGGCAGATGTTGGGAGCCAGCCATGGAGGCCCACTAAGCATTAGGGATCAGGGAGGGCCGTGGACCCCGAGACCACTAGGATGTGTTCGGGAGCCGTTGACCCTGTTTTCCTCCTCCTTTTACCATGTAGCGCAAGTAACCTAAAGGAACTCTGCTGATCTATGACTGTGACAGGCATGGCTCACTCTAGAAACTCGTTCCTGTTTCCCGTAAACTGCGGTTTCGGCTTAGGTATTAGATATAATTCAAATTCAGGTCACATTTGGGAGCCTTTTATACGATACAAGCTTCTTTATAAGATTTAAAAGTATATTTGTAGAATTAGTATATACTTATGGAGAGCTGTTTTCAGCTTTAGATGGCATAGATGATTATCTAGAGTTACCAAAAATGGCCCAGCACAAACCTTGGGCTGGGTCACATTACTGAGGGCCCAGTGCATACTTTGGACTGGGCTACATTTTTTTAGGCTGGCTTTAGCTACAGTTGGTGTAGGGTTTTTCTACCTATTGTAGAAATTAAATTTATTTTATTCATAGAAAGTATTGTAGAATACGTCATGCTAACGTCAGGGAATCATGTTAGTTCAAGCATGATCAATCATGATATTTTGAGGTTTAATAAGAATACAGTTAACTTTAGAAGTTTCATTGTCTCCGTTTTCTACTATTGTGGTTTTGGCCTTAGTTCATTTACAGTTTATATTTGGGTTTTATTTTAAGAAGCTTTGTTGCTGATGATCAGCTTTATATATTAGGATTAGGAATTAGAAACCTTCATAAAAATTAGGATAGATATATAGGACTTTAGAATAGCCATTTTGTTAAGAGATTGTAATCTATTGCTTCAAAAAGTGGCCCACTGTGAACCTTGGACTGGGCCACATCCTGTAGAGCCCATCGTGATCTTTGGACTGGGCCACATTCTTTAGGAGTTGGCTTAAGCTTCCGTAGCATTGTGTAAGTAGTATTAGCATAGAATAGAAAGGTAATAAAATTTAAGTTAGTCATCATGGGTGTTGTGTGTGCATGAGCTTTAGAAGTTATTGATTATCAGAACATCATGATGCTAGTAGGGATTGTTGCATTGCTTTTAAGGAACATTAACTAGCGAAGGGAACAATAAGACAATTTGGGGGTTTGTCCCTCCTCGTGCCTGAGAAAACATCTGGGGGGTGGGGGACTCCCCTCCTGCACCTGGCTTTGTGTTCACGTGAAAGACTTGTGAGACTGTCTGTGTAAAATTTGGAGATAAATACCCACTGTAACTTCCAATAAAACGACTTCTACTCAATTCACTGAATAGTTGTCCACTTTCTTTCTTTCTTCCTCTTTATATTTATCCCTCCATCTTTCTTTCTTTTAATATCTATCCCTACTACAGAATTGGCTTCTGTGCTAGACAGAGTCCAGTCTCTTTCTTTCTCCCCCATTCTCTTTCTTTCTCTTTATTTCTCCAGAATAATCGCCGACGCTGCCACACCTTCCAAGGGACCTCCTAAATCTCTCTGCAGGGGCTGGCCCCCCGCAGATCTCAAACTCCTGGCCTCAAGGGATCCTCCTGCCTTGGCTTCTCAAAGTGCTAGAATGGCAGACATGAGCCACCATGCCCAGCTAAGTCAAGCTTTTTTTTTTTGAGTTGGAGTCTCATTCTGTCACCCAGACTAGAGTGCAGTGGCCGCTTCCGGCCACCGCAGCCTCGACCTGCTGGGCTCCGGCGATCCTGCTGCCTCAGCCTTCCAAGTAGCTGGAACTACAGGCACGCACTATCACACCCGGCTAGTTTTTTGATTTATTGTAGAGATGAGGTCTCTCCAAATTGACCAGGCGGGCCTTGAACCCGTGGGCTCAGGCAATTCACTCACCTCAGCCTCCCAAAGCACAGGATTACAAGCTGAGCCACCGAGCCCGGCTTAAATCAAACTTTTTGATGATGACTTTCTAAAAGCTGTAAACATTATCTTTAAGGATTTGGCACCCTGGAAGTTTTGAACTGAGTATGGAGAAGACTCAGCCAGCAGGTTGAAGACCTGGGCTCAGATCCTGGTTATGTCACTTCTCTAAGCATTAGTGTCCTCATCTGTAAAGCAGAGATAATAATAAAACTTACCTTGTTTATATTCTAAAAACATCAAGGGGCCTCATGCCTGTAGTCCCAGAACTTTGAGAGGCCGAGGCAAGGAGCCCAGGAGCCTGAGTCCATCCTGGGCAACATGGCAAGATCTCATCTCTACAAAAAAATATTAGCCAGGCATGGTGGTGCACATCTGTAGTCCCAGCTACTTGGAAGGCTGAGGTAGAAAGGTTGCCTGAACCCAGGTTTTGGTGAACTGTGATTGTGCCATTGTACTCCAGTCTGGGTGACAGGGCGAGACCCCAGCTCAAAAAAAAACAAAATAAAAATAAATAAATAAATAAAAATGATCAGCTGAGCTAATATATGCCAAAGTGATTTTTTAGAATGTAGTACACATGCAACGTGTCACTGTTGACCTCTCTGTAGGCACCAGACATGTGCAGTGAATGGCAAATGGGCCTTGGACCCAGCCACTCCTGACTGAATCCAGGACCTGTCATTATCTAGCTTGGCTTTCTTGACACCCCTCTCTCCTGGCTTCCTCCTCCCCACTTCCGCAACCCTGACCCCTCTGCTTTTCCATAGGCATTCCGATTGCTGGGGTTCCCTGCGTCTGGGTCCTGGGCTCTGCACTTTGTCTACAGATCTTATCATTCCCATATCTTTAAATACCATCTACCTGCTGACGGCTTGGAACTCACATCCCCAGGTCAGACCCTTTCTTTGTGTTGTACACGGGTATGTCCATTCACATCCCAGAGATAACTTCTAGGGAGACTCTCAGGCAAAAAGCAGCTCTGATTGAGTCTCTGCCTGGCAAAGCCTGAGAGACATCCCCCGTTCCCTAGGACCCCTACTCTTTATCCGATCTCTTTCAGGTCTCCCTGACCAATCCAACTGGGGGATTCATCCCACAGTCTTTCTCCGTAACTGTACCCTGATCATTTCCTTCACCTCACTTTTCACATATCATCATATGCTGTTTGTTTCTTGTATGAGGGGGGACCCCCAAAACCCAGGAATTATCTTTGGAGGGCAGGGCCCTTGTAGTACAGGCTTCCCCTATTAGGTAAGTGTTCTAGGAACCCATTGGCATCAGTGCCCCAGCTAGTGTTGTTGTGAGAGGCTGCGTCCGGCTTCAGTGAATTTTTTTTGGAGAGTCTTTCAGTGCATTTGCCCATTTCATGATGGGTGACTTATGAGCACACCTTCCTGTACCATGCTGAATGTTAGCATTTTTAGACCAAAAACAGCATGACATCTCACCCCAAACAACATTTTTTTTGTTTCCCTGAAGGAAAAAAGTTCTCAAAGGGAAACATTTTACTGATGTGGAAGAGGTGAAACAAAACAAAACAAAACAAAATGGCAGAAATTTTGACACATTCAAAAACTGTTTTGAGCAGTGGAAAAAGTGTCTTGATGATATACTGCATCAAACGGAGAGTACTTTGAAGGTGACTGAAGTTTAAATATGTAAAAAAAAAACCCACAATTTTTATGAATAAATTCCAGGTTTTTGGGGGGTCCTCCCCTCGTACTTGGCTGTTATTGGTTATCCTTTCTAGAATTTTAGCTCCACGAGGAGGCCGTGTTTCTCATTCACCCTTCTGTCTCAAGGGCCAGGTCAAATGCCTGACCCACTGCAGCGACTCAGCAGACAATTGATGAACAAATGAATGGATATTCGGAGCAAGTTACCTGAGCCTATTCAATAATATTAAGAGGCCTGGTAAGACATGATATATGGAAGAACCTAGTCCATGCTGGCATACTGCGGTGTCTAATAAATGTAACTTCCTGTTCCCATGTGAGCTACCCATAGTAAGGACATAATGTGCATCCAAAACTTTTTTTTTGTTTTTGAGTTGTAGTCTCACTTTGTTACCTAGGCTGGAGTGCAGTGGCATGCTCACAGCCACTGCAGCCTCGACCTGCTGGGCTCAGGCCGTCCTTCCACCTCAGCCTTCCAAGGAGCTGGAACTACAGGCACGAGCCACCATGCCCACTTAATTTTTTTTTTAATTGTAGAGACGAGATCTTGCTAAATTGCCCAAACTGATCTCAAGCCCCTGGACGCAGGCAGTCCTCTTGCCTCAGCCTCCCAAAGTGCTGGGATTACAGGCATGAGCCACTGTGCCTAAAACTCTTAAATCTGGTAGAATGCTCAGTGCACCAATGTCAAGCTCATTAAAAGTACAGATGCCCTGAATGGTGCTCCCAGAAACAAGGATCCTAATAGTTTGGATCCTCATGTAGAGGGGTCCTCCATCCCCAGGCCACCGGCCCGTTCCAGTCTATGGCCTACTAGGAACCGGGCCGCACAGCAGAGGGTGAGTGGCAAGTGAGTGCACGAAGTTCGTCTGTTTTTACAGCCACTCCCCATTGCTCATATTACTGCCTGAGCTCCATCTGCTGTCAGATCAGCTGTGGCACTAGATTCTCGTAGGAGTGTGAACCCTATTGTGAACTGCACATGCAAGGGATCTGGGCTGATTACTCCTTATGAGAATCTAGTGTCAGATGATCTGAAGCGGAGTTGATGTGGTGATGTTAGCACAGGGGAGCGGCTGCAAATACAACTGAACATTAGCCGTGAGGTTTGACTGCACAGAGACCTAATAGATCAATTGCTTACAGACACTTGTCAAAACCTTATCAGTGAGGGGCAAGTGAGTCAATATACTTCAACTGTACAGCTGCATCCGGTGGCAGGCTTCAAGTCAGAATCTGACACTTATTTTAGCCTGCGCATGGCCTGCTCATTATTTTATTTACCACTTCTGTCCACGCCTCTTTCTCACACTGCATACTTGTCTCAGTCACAGTTTTGGTAAGCCCACAAACTGACCTAGCCAAAATGAATTTAAAAAAAAATAAATGTCACTGGAGAGCTTCTTTGAAAAAGGGGAAGGGCCGGGCTTGGTGGCTCAGCCTGTAATCCCAGCACTTTGGGAGGCTGAGGCGAGTGGACTGCCTGAGCCCACAGGTCTGAGAACAGCCCCAGCAACTTGGCAACTACAACAAATCAAAAAATTAGCTGTGTGGTAGCATGTGCCTGTAGTCCAGCTACTTAGAAGGCTGAGGCAGAAGGATCACTTGTGCCCAGTAGGTCAATGCTGGGGTGGCTGTGAGCGTGCCACTGCACTCCAGCCTGGGTGACGGAGTGAGATTACAACTCATTAAAAAAAAGAAAAAGAAAAAGAAAAGGAAAAGGAGAAAGACCCAAAGATGAGACAGCAGAAGACTCCAAGTTTGCCAGCAAAAGGAAAGCTGCATTTGGCCAGGCGTGGTGGCTCATGTCTATAATCCCAGAACTTTGGGAGGCCGAGGCAGGAAAATTGCCAGAGCCCGGAGCTGAGACCAGACTGGGCAACTTGGTTAGACCTTGTCTCTACCATAAATAAATAAAAATTAAGATGACGACGGCATAGGGGGACTTGCGAGATTCTCCGAATGTGAGTTCCCAAAAAGACTCTTACTTTTCTTCCCCCGTCCCCCAGCCCACCACCGGCCACGCTGGTCTGAGGCCCAGGAACCTTCATTCCCACGCAGGGCCAGATATTGCGGCCCCCTGCTGCTCCTGTTCCACCATACATGACTCCCACCTGCGTGGAAGTCTCAGGTCTCGGCCCCCTCCCTGGCTACATCATCACCCGCCCAGCCCCAGCACCAAGTTGCCGGTCACTCAGGGAGGCTCTGGGCACCTGCCCCTCAGAGACACCGGTCCCGTTCCTGGCTGAAGTACCCTTGTGGGGGGCCCAGGGCACTCTCGCCACTCACTGCCTGCCCTTTGGAGTTTTGGAGCTCTGGAGCTCTAGAGCTCTGGGCCCACCCTGGCTGCGGCACTCAGCGCATGACCCCAAGCTTGGGGACCCAGACAAGCAGAGATAAACGAATCTGTGAAAGTGAAACTGCCTCGGCCATTCTCCAGGAAGAGATTTCTATTGCCCTGCTCACCTATCAACAACCCCCACCTCAGTTCCTAATGTAATGTCCCTAAACAGGAGACAAAGCCCCACCCCTATGCTGAATCAGACAAAAAAAGCAAACTCCCAGGCAGCAGGCTAAAAAAAAAAACCAAACCCAAACTGCGAGTAAATCTAGCTGCCTGCAACAAAAAACAAAGAGGAGAGGCTGGAGATCAGAGCTGAAGTGACTTTAGTCTGATCTGGTTTTTTGGTTTTTTTTTTGAGTTGGAGTCTCACTCTGTTGCCCAGACTGGAGTGCAGTG
>NW_007257360.1:5260-6125 GCF_000164805.1 Carlito syrichta | reverse complement strand
GCTAACTTAACACGCTGACTTAACTAGCTAGCCAGTTGGCTAGCCAGTTGACTTAATTAGCTAACTACCTACCTCGTCAGGTGGCTATCAAGCTGACTTAACTAACTGACTTAACCAACTAGACAGCAGGCTAGCAAGCTGATTTAACTAGTGAGCTACCTAGCTATCCAATTGGCTAGCCACTTGAATTAACTTGCTGACAAAGCCAGCTAGGCAGACTCACCAAGCTGACATAACTAGTTAGCCAACTGGCTGGCCAGTTGACTTAAGTAGCTGTCACTTTTAGCTAGCCAGTGGCTAGCCAGCTGACTTAACTAGATAGTTACCTATGTATTCTGCTGGCTTACCAGCTGACTTAATTACCTTGCTACCTAACTAACAAGTTGGCTAGCAAGCTGAGTTAACTAGGTGACTTAACTAGCTATCCAGCTGGCTAAACAGCTGACTTAACTAGGTAGATACCCAGCTAGGCAGCTGGCTAGCTAGCTTACTTAACTAGTTGACTTAACTAGTTAGCCAGCTGACTTTACTAGCTGACTTAAGCTAGCTACCTAGCTAGCCTGCTGAATTTACTGTCTGAAATAACTAGCTAGCCACCTAACTCAATATCTTGCTAGAAAGCCAACTTAACTAGCTGACTCAACAAGCTACCTAACTGACAGAACTAGTTTACTTAACTAGCTAGCTACCTAGATAGCCAGCTGACTAAACTAGCTGAAATAACTAGCTAGCCTGCTGTCTAGTCATCTGAATTAACTAGCTTTTTAACCAGCTATGGAGATGGGCTAGCCAACTGACATAACGAGGTGACTTAACTAGTTATCCAGCTGGTTAGACTCATGACAACTAGTTGATTAACGAGTTA
>NW_007257360.1:0-3191 GCF_000164805.1 Carlito syrichta | reverse complement strand
CCAGATGATTTAACTAACTGATTTAACTGGCTAGTCAGTTGACTTAACTAGCTGACTTAACTAGCTAGCCAGCTTGCTGGCCAGCTGAATTAAAGAACTGACTTAACCAGCTAGCCAGCTGACTAGCCAGTTGACTTAACTAGCTAGCTATCTACCTAGCTATCTAGCTAGCCAGCTGAATAAACTAGCTGAGTTAAGTAGCAACCTAGCTGTCATAACTAGCTTAATTATATAGCTAGCGACCTAGCTGGCCAGCTGACTTAACTAGCTAAAATAACTAGATAAACTGATGGCTAGCCCTCTGACTTAACTAAATTTTTAACTAGCTAACCAACTGGATAGCCAACTGACAATGTGCTGTCTTAACTATCTACCTTGCTGGTTGCCGGTGACTTAATTAGCTGACTTAACTTGCGAGCCTGACTTAACTTGTGAGCCTGCTGGTTGCCAGCTGACTTAACTAGCTGATTTAACTTGCTAGCCAGATGGTTGCCAGCTGACTTAACAAGCTGACTTAAGAAGCTAGTCAGCTAGCTAGTCAGCAGACTTAACTAGCTGGCTACCTATCTAGCCAGGTGGCTAGCGAGCTATCTTAGCTAGCTGAATTAACCAGCTATCCAGCTGTCTAGCCAACTGACTTAACTAACTTGCTACCTATCTAGCCAGCTGGCTAGACAGCTGATTTAAGGAACTGACTTAACTATTAGATACCTAGCTAGGCAGCTGACTTAGTTAGCTAACTAGCTAGTTAACTAGTTTGCCAGCTGACTTAAATAGTTAGCTAACTAGCTAGCTACCTTGCTAGCAAGCTGAATTAAATAGTTAGTTCCTTCGCTAGCTAACTGACTTAACCAGCTAGATAACGAGTTAGCTTGATCATTATCTAACATGCTAGCTAGGTGACTTAATCGTCTGATTCATATCATTAGCTAATGTGCTGGCTAGCTGACTCAACCAGCTGACTTAACTCTTTAACTATCTAGCTGACTATCCAGCTGCCTTAACTCGTTAGCTAACTAGCTAGCTAGCCTAGTCAAGTAGTTGACTCAACCCATTTGCTAACTAGCTAGCTAGCTGATTCATCCCAATGAATTAACCCATTAGTTAACTAGCTAACAACCTGACTCAACCTGCTGACTTAACACTTTAGCTAACTAGATAGCTAGCTTTCTTAACCAGCTGACTAAATTAAAAGCTGGCTTAACTAACTGACTTAGCTAGCTGACTTAACTACTTAACTAGCTGACTTAACTGGCTGACAACTAGTTAGCTTGCTGACTTAGCAACCTGAATTAAATAGTTAGCTAACTGTTTAGCTGGCTGAATAACCAGGAGACTTAACTAATTAGCTAACTAGTTAGGTAGAAGATTAAGTATCTGAGTTAAATAGTTAGCTAACTAGTGAGTTATCTGACTTAGATAGCTGACTTAACTAGCTAGATAGCTGACATATCTAGCTTACTTAACTAGCTAACTTCCTAGCTAGCCATCTGACTTAACTAGCTGAAATAACTGGCGATCAACTGGCAACCCATCTGAAATAACTAGCTTTTTAACTAGCCAGGAAGCTGGCTAGACAACTGACACGGTGCTGACTTAACTAGCCACCCAAATAGTTAGCCAGTTGACTAAATTAGCTGAATTAACTGCTGGCCAGCGGCTAGCCAGCTGACTTAATTGCCTAGCTATCTAGCTAGCCAGCAGCCTTGCAGGCTGACTTAACTAGCTGACTTAACTAAGTAGCCAGCTGGCTAGCCAACACACTTAACTAGCTATCTACCTACCTAGATAGCTGAATAGCCAGCTGACTTAACTAGCTGACATAACTAGATAGCCTGATAGCTAGCCAGCTGACTTAACTAGCTACCTCCCTACATAGAATGTTGTCTTGCCAGCTGACTTAACTACCTAACTACCTAGCTAATCTGCTGGCCAGCGAGCAGACTCAACTATGGGACTTAACTAGCTAACCAGCTGGCTGGCCAGTTGACTTAACTAGATAGTTACACCGATAGGCTTCTGGCTAACCAGCTGACTTAGCTAACTGACTTAACTACCTAGCAAGTTGACTAAACTAGCTGACTTAATCAGCTAGCTACCTAGCTAGTCAGCTGACTTAACTCTCTGGCTTAATCAGCTAGCTACCTAGCAAGCCAGGTGGCTGGTGAGCTGACTTAAGTAGCTGACTTAACCAGATAACAAGATGGCTCACTAGCTGACTTAACTAGCTGACACAACTGGATAGCCAGCTGGCTGACAAGTTGAATAAATTAGCTGACAACCAGCTAGCCAGCTGGGTAGCCAGCTAACTTAACTAGCTAGCTACCTAGCTAACCAGATGGGATGCAAACTGAATTAAGTAGCTGAATTAAATAGCTAACCAACTGGATAGGCAGCTGACTTAACTAGCTTGCTACCTAGGTAGACAGTTGGATAGCCAGCAGACTTATTAGTTGGCTTAACTAGTTAGACTTAATCAGTTGACTAGTTAGCTAATTAAGTCAGCTCATTAAGTCTGCTTGCTAGCCAGCTGATGCACTAGCTGACTTAACTAGTTAGCCAACTGGCTAGCCATCTGACTTAACTAGCTCTCTACCTAGCTAGCTGGCTGACTTGCCAGCTGACATAATGAGCTGACTTAATTAGCTAACCAGCAGGCTAGCTAAATGACTTAACTGGTTTGCTACCCAGCTAGCCAGCTGGCTAGACAGCTGACTAAACTAGCTGACTTAAATAGCTGGCCTGCTTGCTAGTCAACTGAGTTAACTAGCTTGTTATATATCGCTAGCCAGCTGGCTAGTCATCTGACTTAACTAGCTCTCTACCTAGCTAGCTTGCTGGCTAGCCAGCTGACTTAACCAGCTGACTTAATTAACTAACCAGCAGTCTAGCCAAATTTCTTGATTGGCTTATACCTAGCTAGCCAACTGGCTAGCCAGCTGACTAAACTAGCTCACTTTTATTGCTGACCTGCTTGCTAGTCAGCTGAATTAACTAGCTTGTTATATTGAGAGCCAGCTGGCTAGCCTGCTGACTTAACTAGGTGATTTAACTAGCTAGCCAGCTGTCTACCCAGTTGATTTAAGTAGCAAGCTACCTTGCTAGCCAGCTGGCTAGGCAGCTGACTTAACTAGGTGACTCAACTAGCTAAAGAGTGGGCTAGACATCTGACTTAACTGTCTACCGACCTA
>NW_007257359.1:4098-5644 GCF_000164805.1 Carlito syrichta | reverse complement strand
TAAGCCAGCTAGTTAAGCCAGCTGGCTAGACAGCTGGCTAGATAGGTGGATAGATATTTAATTCAGCTGTCTAGCCAGCTGGCTATGTAGTTAATTCATCTAGTTAAGTCAGCTTGCTAAACAGCTGGCTAGATAAGTAGCTTGCTACTTAAGTCAGCTGTCTAGACAACTGCCTAGCTAGTTAAGTCATCTAGTTAATCAGCTGGCTAGGCAGGTGGCTAGCTATATAGCAAGCTAGTTTATTCAACTGCCTAGCAAGCAGGCCAGCTATTTAAGTCAGCTAGTTAATTCAACTAGCTAGTGAGCTGGCCAGCTTGTTAGCAAGCTAGGTAAGTAAGTTGGCTAGTAAGCTGGTTAGCTAATTAAGTCAGCTAGTGAAATCAGCTGGATAGCCTGCTGGCTAGCTAGGTAGATAGCTTGTTAAGTCAGTTGGCTAGTCAGCTGGCTAACTAGTTAAATCAGCTAGTTGAGTCACCTTTCTAGCCAGTTGACTAATGGATAAGTCAACAAGTTAAGTCTGTTGACTAGCCAGCTGACTAGCTAGATAGCAAGTTTATTAAGTCAGCTGGCTAGCCAGCTGGCTAGCTAGTTAAGTCAGCTAGTTAACTCAGCTGGATTCCCAGTTGGCTAGCTAGGTAGTTAGCTAGCTAAGTCAGCTGTCTAGCAAGCTGTATAGCTGGTTAACTCAGCTAGTTAATTCAGCTTGGCAATCAGCTGGCTAGTCATTTGGTTAGCTAGGTACTGATGTAATTTAGTCAGTTGTCTAGCCAGCTGGCTAGCTAATATGTCAGCTAGTTAAGTCAGCTGGCTATCCATGTGGCAACTGAGGTAGAATGCCAGATAAGTCAGCTGACTAGCCAGCTGGATAATTAGTTAAGTCAGCTAGTTTAGTCAGCTGGCTGACCAGCTGCCTAGCTCATTAATCAACTGGTTAAGTCAACTGGCTAACCAGCTGACAAGGTAGTTAAGCCAACTCGTTAAGTCCGTAGTTTAGCCAGGTAATAGGTAGTTAAAAAGCTAGTTAAGTCAGATGGCTAGACAGCCGGCTAGGTAGTTATATCAGCTAGCTAATTTCACTGGATAGCTAGGTAGCTAGCTAGTTACATAGACTAGTTAAGTCACTGGCTAGCAAGTTAAGTCAGCTAGTTAAGTCAGCTGGCTAACCTGCTGCCTAGCTGGGTAGCTAGTTAAGTCAGCTTGCTAGCCAGCTGGTTAGCTAGGTAGCTAAGTAGTTTAGTCAGTGGTCAAGCCTGTAGTATACATAAGTAGCTTACTAATTCAGTCAGCTGACGAGCCAACTAGCTATCTAGTGATGTTAGCTATTTAAGTCAGCTGACTAGCCTGCCAGCATGAGTTATGTCACCTAGTTGAGTCAACTGGCTAGCCAGCTGATAAGCTGGCTAAGTTAGTTATTTAATTTGTGTCTAGCCATCTGGCTAGCACTGCATCCTGCTAGTTAAGCCAGCAGGCTAGACACCAAGCTAGGTAAGTACCTAGCTAATTAAGTCAGCTGGCTACCCGACTGACTATCTAATTAAGTCACTGA
>NW_007257359.1:0-2783 GCF_000164805.1 Carlito syrichta | reverse complement strand
CGTCAGCCGACTCATCAGCTTACAAGTTAAGTCACCTAACTAACTCAAAACCAACTAGTTACGCCAGCTTGTTAACTCGCTTGCCAACTAGTTAAAACAGTTAGCTAACTCATTAACAAACTCGTTAAATCAGTGGGCTATCTATTATCAAACTAGTTAAGTCAGGTACCTGAAGTCAGGTAACTAACTAGCTAACTAGCTAATTAAGTTAACTAAGTCAGCTAGCTCACTAGTTAGGTAAATATTTAAGCCAGCTAATTAACTGTGCTACCTAACTGGTTAGCAAATTATTAACTCAGCTAGTTATTTAGCTAGTTAAATAGTTAGCTAACTATTTGATTCAGGTAGTTAAGTCAGCTAGCTAACTAGTTAAGTCAGCCAATTAAGTCAGGTAGCTAAATAATTAAGTCAGCTAGCTAAATTCGCTAGTTAAGTCAGCTTTCTAATTTAGTCAGCTGGTTAAGACAGCTAGCTAGCTATTTACCTAACGTGTTAAGTCAGCATGTTGAGACAGGTAGTTAGCTAGTTAAATAACGAATTGATTCAGTTGGTTTAGTCAACTAGCTTGCTAGTAAGCAAACGGGTTGAGTCAGTTGGTTGAGTAGGCTAGGTAGCTATTTAACTAACGAGTTAAGTCAGCAGGTTGAGTCAGATAGCTCTTTAGCTAATGAGTTAAGTCAGATGATTAAGTGAGCTAGTTGCCACATTAGATAATGAGTAACCTTACTAGTTAGATAGGTGGTTAAGTCAGCTAGCTAGCTAGGCAGCTAAATATGGCAGTTTGTTAGCCAGTTAGGTAGCTGGTTAGTTAACTATTTAAATCAGCTGGCTAGCTAGGTAGCTAGCTAGTTAGCTAACTATTTAAGTCAGCTGGCCAGCTAGGTAGCTAGCTAGTTAACTCAGCTAGGTAAGTTAGCTGGCTAGCAAGCTGGCTAGCTAGGTAGCAAACAAGTTAAGTCAGGTAGGTAGCCAGCAGGCTAGCTGGTTAATTCAGCTAGTTAAGAGAGCTGGATAGCAAAATGGCAAGTTAGGTAGCTAGCAAGTTGTCAGTTATATAGCTACTTGGCTAACTAGTGATGTCAGCGAGTTAAGTCAGCTGACTAGCAAACTGGCTAGCTGGTTAAGTCAGTTAGTATAGTCAGCTGTCTAGCCAGCTGGCTTGGTAGGTAGCCATCTAGATAAGTTAGCTTGGTAGCAAGCAGGCTAGCTGTTCAAGACAGCTAGTTAAGTCAGTTGGCTAGCCTGATGGCTAGGTGTTAGCTAGCTAGATAACTGTGCTGGCTAACCATCTTACTAGCTTAAGTCACGTAGGTAAGTCAGTTGGGTAGCCATCTAACTAGATAAGTAGCCAGCTAGTTACGTCAGCTGGCCAGCAAGGTGACTAGTTGGTTAAGTCAGCTAGTTAAATTAGCTGGCAACCAACTGGCTAGCTAGATAAGTCAGCTCGTTAAGTCAGTTAGCTATACAGCTGGTAAGCTACATGAAAAGCTAGTTAAGTCACATGGCTAGCCATCTGGCTAGTTAGTTATTTCAGCTAGTTAATACAGCTGGCTAGCTAGGAAGCTAGCTATATAGGTCACCTAGTTATGTCAACAAGCTAGCTAGTTAATTAAGCTAGTTAATTCAGCTGGCTAGCTAGATAGCCAGCTAGGTAGCTAACTAGTTAAGCAGCTAGGTAAGTCAGCACGCTAGCTAGGTAGCCAGCTGGTTAAGTCAGCTAGTTAAATCAGCTTACTAGTTAGTTAAGTCAGCGAGTTAATTCAGCTAGATAGCCAGTTGCCTAGCTGGGTAGCTAGCTACTTAAGTCAACTGGCTAGCCAGTTAGCCAACTAGTGAAGTAACTTAGTTAAGTCAGCTAACAAGCCAGCTAGTTAACTAGGTAGCTAGGTGGTTAAGTCAGCTGGTAGGCCAGCTGACTATGTATATAGCTAACTAGTTAAGTCAGCTGGCAATCCAGCTGGCTATCTAGGTAGCTGGGCAGTTTGGTAAGCCTGCTAGTCAGCTGGCTAGCTATTAAGTCACTTAATTAAGTCAGCTGACTGGTCAACAGTCTAACTAGATAGCTACGTAGTAAATCAGCTGTCTAGCCCATTGGCTAGCTAGTTAATTCACCTATATAAGTCAGCTGGCTTTCCAGCTGACTAGCTAGGTAGCTTGCTAATTAAATCAGTGGGAAAGACAGCTGACTAGTTAGTTAAGTCACCTAGTTATGTCATCTGGCTAGTCAGTTGGCTAGATATATGCAACAAGCACTTAATTCAGCTTACTAGCAAGCAGGCCAGCTATTTAAGTAAGTTAGTTAAGTCAGCTGGCTAGCCAGCTGGCTAGCTAGGTAGAGAGCTAGTTAAGTCAGTTGGCTAGCCAGCTGGCTAGCTAACTCAGCTAGTTAAGTCATCTGGCTAGCCAGCTACATAGATAGGAAGAGAGTTAATTAAGTCAGCTGGCTAGCCAGCTGGCTAACAAGTTAAGTCAGCTAGCTGAGTCAGCTGGATAGTGGGCTGGCTAGCTGGTTAAGTCAACTGGATAAGTCAGCTTGCTAGCCAGCTGGCTAGCTTGGTAGCAAGCTAGTTAACTCAGCTGGCTAGCCAGCTGACTAGCTAGTTAAGTCAGCTAGTTAATTCAGCTGGCTTCCCAGCTGGCTAGCTTGGTAGCTAGCTAGTTAAGTCAGATGGATAGCAAGCTGGCTAGATGGTTAATTCAGCTAGTAAATTCAGGGGGCTAGCCAGCTAGGTAGCTAGTTAAGTCAGCTAGGTAAGTCAACTGGTGAGCTAGTTAAGTCAGTT
>NW_007257358.1:1597-2454 GCF_000164805.1 Carlito syrichta | reverse complement strand
TGTATGTACGAACTTCCGTCTGTGAACCATATGTAAGAGGGCTTAGATAAGGGTCCTTCCTGAATATGTATGGGGCAGGGACCTCAACACAGTTATGGACTGGAGTGTCAGTGGGAGAGGAAGGAAGTAGTGAGGCCGGGTGCAGAGGTGTGCAGGCTTGGAAGGAGATGGAAGGATTTTGGATAAAGAAGACTAGAAGGGAAAGAACCCAGCTGGGAGGGAGTGTTTTGAGGCCCTTATATCCTAGGAGGTGATGTAGATGATGGGGGGAAGTTACAGTGATAGGTGCTCCAAATGTGAGTTTTTTTGATTTGCACACCAGTAAGTGGGCGGCTGATAGAGCCTGCAGGCACGGGGCCCATCCCTGGACTGTGTGGTCGAGTTGTTTTAAAAGATAGGCTATGGGGGCAAACGTTTGTCTGCTAAATTGACCTAGGACTCCTAAGCCTGTACCCTTATTTTTGTGGACATATAGGGTGAAGGGCCGGAGGATATCGGGTAGTCGTAGGGCAGGGGCCTGGAGGAGAGCCTGTTGGAGGGCAGTAGAAGGCTGTTTAACGGCTGAGAGGGAGAGTAAGAGTTCCTTTGGGTCACCTTTAGCGAGGTTGTAGAGTGGCAAGAAGGGCGAAATTGGGAATCCAGGCTCGGAAGTAGCCCGCTAATCCCCAAAATGACTGGATTTCCTCCTTTGTCTTTGATGTTTGGAGGGATTCAATAACGGCTTTACGGTTGGTTGTTGTGGCCTTTTGTTGGTGTGAGATGGCGACCCCAAGGTAGGTGACCTGTGTTTTGGACAATTGAGCCTTTTGGGGGGAGGCTCGGTATCCATTTTCTGCTAGAAAGTTAAGGAGTAGGGC
>NW_007257358.1:0-395 GCF_000164805.1 Carlito syrichta | reverse complement strand
GGACGTCCATCAACTGTAATTTTGACCCTAGGCTCCCGAGCATTTGAGATATGTGTCGGGTGGGGGAACCCAGGGCCCCGTCATTCCAAGGCAGCCATGCCCAGTAGGTCCAAGGTGGAGTTGGGGACTGACCCTGCTCCTCTCTGGGGGCTGGGGCAGTCCACCGCCCAATGTCCTGGAAGGTTGCATTTGGGGCAAGGTCTTGATGGAGGTTTGAGGTTAGGGCAGACTCGTGCCCAATGTCCCTCCTTGCCGCACTTGAAACAGGGCTCTGGTGAGTCACGTTTGGTTTGGACGCCTCCTTTACCGTTACAGGGGCCTGTGTCTGTCCCACAGAGAGCCTGAGCTAGCATTTGATATTTTTGTCGCCTAGCCTTTTCGTCTCGGTTGTGGTA
>NW_007257357.1:4566-5095 GCF_000164805.1 Carlito syrichta | reverse complement strand
ATATCTTACTGTCTGGCTCTCCTTCATAATAATTCCCCGAATGACTGGTTCTGCTCTGTGATCGGTGTCCCGTTGACTATGCCTCCACCATAATATGTGTAAAAGTGACTAGCCCACCTTTGTGATAGCTGTATCTCTATCTGGACCTCCTCTAAAATGGGTGCCCCAGTGACTCTCCATCCTCTATAATGGGAACCCTAGTGACTTGCCTTCCTCTATGGTAAGTGCCCAGTGACTGGACCTTGTCTGTGATTAACAACTCACTGATTGGTCCTCCTTATAATGAGTGTCCCAGTGTCTGGCCCTCCTTTGTGATGAATTTCCCCACCATAATATGCCCCTAAGTGAGTAGGGTGCTTCTGTGATTGGTGCCACACTGAAAATCCTTCATATCTGATGAGTGTCTCATCTCAATGACTAGACCTCCTTTCTGATGTGTGTCACAATGACTGGTCTTCCTCCATAATGAATGACCCAGTGACTGGGCCTCCTCTGTGACTAGCACCCTCTGTGATGGGTGCCTCAGTGA
>NW_007257357.1:2167-3027 GCF_000164805.1 Carlito syrichta | reverse complement strand
CTTCCTGGGACTCCTCAATAATTCTTGCCTCAGTGACTAGTTCTCCATTGTGATGAGTGCTCCCTCTGACTGTCCCTCATATGTGATGAGTGCCCCATTGACTGGATTTCCTCTGTATTGGGAGCCCCAGTGACTGGCTCCTTATAATTTGTGCTCTAGTGACTGGTCCTCCCTGTAATAGGTGCCACTGTGACAAAAACTTTTGTGTAATGAGTGTCCCCATGGCTACCCCTCCTCTGTAACGTGTGTCTTTGTGACTAGACATCCTCTGTAATGGATGCAACAGTGACTTGCCATGTTCTGCAATCAGGGTCCCAGTGATTGGATCTCCTATGTGATTTGTGCTCCAATGACTGCTCATCTCAGGTGAACAATCTTCCTCTGCAATCAGAGCCCTCTTTTTTTGGGTGTCCCAGGATTTTGCCCCCTCTGTGGGGAGTAACTTCCTGACTGGCCTTCATCTGTAATGAGAGCCCCAGTGTCTGGTAATTCTCTCTTGTGGGTGCCCAAGTGACCAGACTCCACTGTGATGGGAGCCCAGTGATTAACTCTTCTCTGTATTGGATGTCCCAGTGACTGGCCCTCTTCTGTGATAGATGTCCCAGGAGTAGCCCTTCTTTGTTATGGGTACCTCAGTGACTTGCTCTCGTCTGTGATCGGTGGCCCTATGACTGGGCCTCATCAGTAAATGGAGTCCCAGCTGCTGACTCTCCACTGTGATAATTGCCTCAGTGACAGTCTCTCTTATGTGATAGGTGCCTCAGTGACTGTCTCTCCTATGTGTTGATACCTCATTGACTCCAAGTCTCTTTATCTGGTGCTCCAGGGACTGATTTTTCTCTGTAATTATGCACTAATGA
>NW_007257357.1:0-1188 GCF_000164805.1 Carlito syrichta | reverse complement strand
GACAAACTTTTCTCTGTAATTGGTGTCTCAGTGTCTGGCCTTCTCTGTTTTGGGTATCCCTGTTATTTATTCTTATATGTGATGAGTATGCCAGTGACAGGCTTCTTCTGTGATAAGTGCACCAGTGATTAGCATTTACTGTGATGAACATCAGAGTGGTAGACACTCTGCAATCACAGACCCAGTGTCTGGGTCTCCTCCATAATTGTTGTGCCAATGACTTGCCTACCTCTGTTATGGGATGTCAGCGATTAGTCTTCCTCAATAATGGATACCCCAGGGACTCCCCCTCCTTTGTGATGAGTGTTGTAATGATTGGCCTTTTCTGTGACTGGTTCCTTTGTGACTGGGCTTCCTCCATATTGGTTCCCAAGTGACTGACCCTCCTATATATGGGTACCCCAGTTAGTTTCTCTTCTCTGATAAGTGGTCAGAGGTCCTTCTCCATAATTTTTGTGCCACCGTTTGCTGTCCTTTCTGAGGGTGCCTCACTTACTGGGCTTCCTCCATAATGAGTGTTACAATGACTGACTCTTATTTTTGGTGGGTGTCCCAGTGACTGTACCTGTTCCATAATGTGTGCACCAATGATTAGGGTTCCTCTGTGATTGTTGTTCCAGTGACTAGCCTTCATATATGATAAATGTCCCCTGTGACTAGTCTTACTCTATGATGGGTGTCATTGTGACTGAGACTTCTCCATAATAAGTGCCTCATGGAATAGGTATCTTCTTTGATTGGTGCCCAACTGACAAGCCCTCTTTCAAATAGGGTACCCTACTGACTACACTTCCTCTATCATTGGTATACTAGTGAATGTTGCCTCAATGACTGGTCCTCAATAATGATGGTTATTTCAGTGCCTATCTCTTCTTCATAATTGGTGCTCCAATGACTAACACACCACTGATTGGTGAACAGTGACTGGAATTCCTCCACAATTGGTGCTTCAGTGACTAGCCCTCCTCTGTGATGGGTGTCCCAAATAATTGACCTCCTCCATTGTGGGTGAACCTTTGATTGACTTTCCTTTGTGGCGGTTAACCTTGTGACAGGACCTCTTTCATAGTGTGTTCCCCAGTGACAGGGCCTCTCCACTGATTGGTGCTCCAGTGCCTGGTCTTCATTTATAATGTATGCCCCAGTGACTAGCCACATCTGTGATAGTTGTCACAGTGAATGGTCCTC
>NW_007257356.1:207290-234564 GCF_000164805.1 Carlito syrichta | reverse complement strand
AATGAAACGTAATTGTACACCTAATCCTTAACTGTACCCCACAAAACTATAATAAAAATACTGATTAATTAAAAAAAAAAAATAAATAAATAAAACATTATTATTCAGCCATTAAGTTCTTGGATTGTTTTAAAAGCATATGGGTGGTCTTCTTTTCCTTTCTACTGTCTTATGAAAGGATTTGTCTTGACTTTTGAAGGTATGACACTTGCAAATATTTTGATGAGGAACCTGGGTTTATTCATAATAAGAATGTGCAAATGTGCACACAATTCTAAAAAATAGAAACTTTTGTTTAGCAAGAAGAGTATTTGGAGAAACAGCACGAGAGGCACCACCAATTTATATTGAAGTTGAAAGCAAGGTGAGAGTGAGTGATGGCAAAGCCTTAAGAAACTGAGAATTTAAAAGAAATGAGAACTATAAAAATAGAATTGGCTAAGGAATAATAATCTTTCAGAAGTCAGTTAGGACAGTATCATCTTTGGACTGTGACTACTGTTGGCAAATAACAAAAGGGGCAACAGGGGTTGATAGTACTGGTTTTAAAATTTAGATCTCATAAATATTTTGTCAATTTTAATCATTCAAAAAAATATATAACCCCCATTGCAGGCATGATTTATTTGAAAAGAATGAAAAATTCACTTTTTTAAACAATGTTTTGAACTTCAGCATTAATGTAATGAGATGAGATACAAGCCAATGCATTGCCATTTTCTTCATAACCACTACAAAGGTATTCTGATCCCAGGACTTGTCAAAAGCTCATCTCAACAATTATAATGGCTGGTAACCTTTGCTAGACTTTCATTTCAAAAGAATTTATGTACTACACTCTTTTGTTCTATTTATATGTGTGTGTATGTGTGTATGCATGTATGCAGCACAGGCGTGTGCTAGACAAATGTTCCAGAACATATCTCTCCTAACTAGGCATGAGGAATTGGAGTTTTAGAGAAGTGTCTGCCATACCAAACCTGTTTTAGAGACGTGTCTGCCATACCAAAACATAGGCTATGTATTCCGACAATATCAGAAGATAATGTGAAGCAATAAAATAGTTATTAACATATTTTTGATATATCCTACATAATAAATCATATGTTCATCAGATGCTTTTTTTAAGTGATTTCATAACTCTCCCACCACACACTATTCCTGGCTCTAATATTAAATTAGTTCACAGAGAAAATAGCAGCAATATAGGTATAAGCAATGAATTCATAATATGTTCTTATATGATGCTGACTTTCTTCTAAATGTTAACTAACTCCATGAATGTGTTGCCCCCAGTTTCCCTTGTCTAGGTGAGGATGGGTACAGGAATATGTTGGTGGCACAGATGGAGCGGTTTTTTATTTTGTGTTCCTCTTTCCACTTTTACCTGTGCACATAAGTAAATTTTTTAAAAAAGATGCTGAGGAGTTGAAAGAGAGCAGTAGGGAAGATAGTCTAAAACTCCTATGGTTTTTTTCCCCCTTATTATAAAGAATGCTAAAAATTTTAAGATGTTCTCTGGTTAGTGGACAGCCTGACATTCCAGATGTCCTTATGATGTTCTGTATAATGAAATTTCTTTTCTCATGGACTCTGGCATCTCTATGGACCACAAATATGTAAAAGCTTTAAGATCCAACAGAAATAATTTTGTGGTAGTGATGAAGTCACTGTACTTGTGCCCCAAAGATAACCTCTTACCAGGAAGTGAGAAATGCTTATTCTCTATATTGGACCAAATTCCACAGTGGTTTATACCTCCCTTGTTTACAAACTCTAACACAGAATGATGGGTAACTAGATAAAACCTATATTAATCTAATATTAATTCATTATGCTTATTTCATCTCATAAATTTAGTTTGCGAGATTATAAGAAACAATGTTGAGGTTGAGAATATTCTCAACCACTGCACAAATTGTCTTTAACTTTTTATTCAAAAAACTCCCTAGTTTTTTCACTCTAGAACGTGGACAAAATGAAAATTCCAGGCAATTAACTGGCAAAATTGCATGTATATTTACACATAGAGTGACTTATTTTTCATTGTAATTAGCTTTTAGAGTATTGCTAGGGATTCAAATAAATGTATGGAAATGTGTACATATAAATAAACTGTTTACATTTGAGTTAATTTGTTTCACCACTAAATACAGGCAGCAGCTAAGTGAGTCGTTAATGTTGAACATTCGTATTACAGACAATAGAACCACTCCCTCCATCCAAGCCATTGTCTTTTATTTTTCTGTCTCCATCTCAGAATCTGCCTTACTGGAACTTTTATATTCCATTTCTCAAACTTGACTTCATATTAAAATCATCTGGGGAGCTTTAAAACAAACACACACAAAAATAAACAAGCAGATGCATGCGTCTTACCACGACAGCCTTTTATTTTGTCTGGGGTATAGAAGATTTTAAAATCTTTTCAGGTGATGCTAATGTGTGTCTCAGGTGGTATGCCATTAAATCACAACATGAGTTTCATCAGATTTTGGAAACATCACCTTGATGGACACAACACTTCCAGCCCTGTGTCTGTGCCTACAGGTGACTTGTGTCACCCTTAACATGCTTATTTTCTGCCTCCTGGTGGAGAAAATTTTTTGTTTGAACTAATTTTTGTTTCCTTTTACCCCATTTTAATCTCACCACTGTAACATTATTAAAGTCTAAAGAGATCTTGTGATTTTCATAAGGCGGCTGTACCAAGTTAAGCAAAGAACCGCTAAACAGATTGAGATTACTCAAGAATGACACAGGTCATTTACAAGAATTCTGATTTCCAATAGGGAAACTAGAATGCATCACACTCTGAGAAACTTCCGTGCCAGCAACACCCCAATGAAAGCTTCAGGTGGACTTAAAAATAGGCAACCTCATCACTTATGTGCTGACACTGTCCAAAGTGCTTTAAATGTAGTAATTCACTAACCATCCTGTGAGGTATATACTATCATTATCCCTCTTAAAGAGGAGAGGAAGCTGAATAACTTAGAAGTACTGGGGAATGTGGACAGTGAGTTCTGGAAGCTTTGACTGAGTCAAGGTCAATGCACAGGGTATAATAATTGACAGAGGTCAGAATACAAATACCTTTGAACATGATCAGGCTCTAGAGAGGCAGATATAATTCCTGGTTTTTCATCCTAAATCTTATTTCTAATAATAATGGGGGTTCTATTTATTCAGCACATACTATTCATCAGGCACTTTACTTAACATTTCATATGTATTAATTTCAGTTACTATCTACAAATTCCAGATAATTATTCTTTTTGATTTGCAGAAAGTAAAATTTAGGCTTGGAGAAGCCAAGTAACTTGCCACAAATCCAAAGTCAAGTTTGAAGTGTCTGGTCTTGAACCCTCTATTTGGGAGCCCTGCACAGACTACCTCGTTCTAAGGAAGGGAGTAAGTACCTTTGTATCCACGACATTACACTACTTTGTGGTTCTTTATATTTCTTCCCCATGAAGTCCCTGTCTCTATTTTAGACATGTTTGCTTAAGAAGCATCACTGCCATATTGTGTAATGATTCTAAAACAGGGACTTGGTGTAAGGATGTTAAAGGAGGACCATGAATTGCTCTTTTATACAAGCATCCTCTTGCCCTCTTTTTTGAAGGTCAGGATTTCAAGCCACTTCCTTTCATTCACTCATGACAATTCTCTGTCATTTGGCTAACACTGCATGAGGGAAACTGGAAGGACACTTCCCACGTTTATTTGAAGTGCCCAACATGGTAACTCACATCCTTGATTCTTTTGGGTCAATGTCCCCCCTCCCTCCCCATCTCCTCACCCCTCTCATGGTGAAAATGTCACATTCATTTAATTTTTGAGACATCCAAACCACATTTCTTGTCTTCATCTATAATCTGGAAGTCTCACAAATACATTTAGATACAGACATGCCCTCAATAGCCATGGTCCTTGCATTGAAAGTCACATAAAACCTTTGGGTTGCAACTTTTCTGTGCACCAATATTGACTGCATAAGCAGCAGTAGGCAGTGTGGCCAGAGAACAGGCCAATTTTCAAAATCTAAATCTTTCATTTACTATCTGTGTGATCTTACTAAGGTTACTGTGGGTCTTAGATGAGAACTTCAGTTTCCCCATCTGCAAATTGGACCTCAGCATATTACTGGGTAATTCATATGAAAATTCATATGAAGTGTTAAGCACACAGCTTGCTTAGTATATATAAGCTGCTGCAATAAACATTACCAAAATTATTACTGCCACCTGTGCTCTCCTCCATAAAAGGAGTCTTTTTAGCTTTATGATCAAGGTCTTTACAGACAATCTGATTGTAATCCAAAAAAAGGATTTATGTAGCAGAGACTCCACAGACAAATGTCTGGGTTCAAATCCCTGCCTTGCTACTTCCTGTCAGTGTGACCTTGGATCAGCTACTTAACTTCTCTGTGCCTCAGTTTCTTAATTTATAAAATGAGGATAAAAATAATATCCACTTCAAAGGATTTTTGTGAAGTTTCTAAAGTTAATGTAAGAATTACTATATGGAAAGTCTTTAGAATAGCACTTGGAACATATTAAGTGATATTATTATTTCAGTTAGTTTTACCCCAAATTCACAATGACAAAAGAGAATTGAAGAATATATAGTCTATGCTATTCTTAGATATACATCTAAGTTTCCCTAGAAACTTATATGTTTATGCACTTTAAACTTACATGTTCATGAGTTTATAGGATTAATATGTTTCTCTAGAAAGGTTTTCCCTGAAATGTATACTTCTCTCTTTTAACCTTATCCTCTTCAATTAAGTCTTTGCACCAAATCCTTCTTTAAAGAGCTCCTCTTGTCGTTTTGTAACTTCTTTCCTGAAATTTTGGAGATGTTCCTTCTAAATCAAATGCAATGTCCAGGCTACAGAGTGTAAATAATAATTGCCATAAATCATAGTTTCTTAAGATTCTCTGTTGGAATCTCCCAAAGTGCTTGTTAAGTACCTAGTTCCCTGGCCTCTCTCTGGAAAGCACTAACTCAGCAAGTCTGGATTGAAGCCCAGGGATCTGTATTTTAAACAAATACTACAGGATATTTGTATAGCTGGATTTTTCTGTCCTAACCGCTGACTTAAAGCTGAGGTGGGAGATAGCAACAAGGCCTCAGTTACACTTAATTCTGATTTCACTTTCTGTTGTCATTCCTTTCAGTCCCAGAGGGTAAATTTCTCAGCTTTTTTCTGTGTGCAATTACTCTCAAACACGCTGTGCAATCTTCATTTCCGAGATTCCTAACCTCTAGTAGCTCAGGCTTTTGAGCCACCCAAATCTATCAGCTGGAAACAGTTTTTCATGGCATGTTGAACAAGACAGAGGCAATGTGACCCCTGAGAGTAGGGAAATGGGTAAAAACTTATGTTGGCATCATTGTAACCTTGAAAAATTCAGCAAGGCTGCCTGAATCTTAGTTTTGATACCCATAAAGAAAAAAAGCTATAACTTGTTTTTTTGTTTGTATGTATTGGAGGGTTTCATTGGTTATTCCAGGTAAGAAATGAGCCAATGCATATTGATTTACTTCTTTTAAAAGAACCAGGATGGCTGGACTCGGTGGCTCAGCCTGTACTCCCGTGCCTTTGGGAGGCTAAGGTGAGTGGATTGCCTGAGCCCGTGGGTTCAAGACCCGCCTGGGCAGCGAGACCTCATCTCTACAATAAATCAAAAAATCAGCCGGGCGTGGTTGCACATGCCTGTAGTTCCGGCTACTTGGAAGGCTGAGGCGGAAGGATCACTGGAGCCCAGCAGGCGAGGCTGTAGTGGCTGGGAGCAGCCACTGCACTCCAGTCTGGGCGACCGAGTGAGACTCCAACTCAAAAAAAAAAAAAGAACCAGGATGGGTCTTTTAAAGAAAATCAGGCAGAAGGCATTTTAAAAATTGCAAACATTTTTCTTATTTATGATTCCTTTAAACTGCATTTTCTCAGGAAATGGTTAGAAGATTTAAAAATGTCTTGGATCTGAACTGGGTAGGGCAATACAGTCTAAAGATCAAGAGTGTGTGTGTGTGTCTTGTTTTAATTTTGAATTCCCGTATTTTTTATGTAATAGCTACGAAGCCTAAGAAAAGTCACTCAGCTTCTTGAGGACTGGTTTTCTCTTCTATCAAGTAGAAACAATGTTATCTACCTTGTAAGATTTGCTCCAAAGCTTACATGAAATAACTTATATAAGCCATTTAGCACAGGTCCTGGTACAAAAGATGAAATGAAGAGATGGTGCAACACAGGGCCCCTTGTGGTTCATTTTCTTCATCTCGAAGTCACTTCCTTCTCATCTAAGTGTGCAAATCTCATTCATCCACCGAGGCTCAGCTCAAATACTTCTTCCTTCTCACTCTTCCCAAGTTAACAAGGGTTGAGTACTTACAGGTATGCACTCTAATATTGGCTTTCAGACTTTGTAATAACATGAGCCAGGAATTGTGTGAAAATCATAAGCTAGTGGAAAGAGTGACATCAGAATTCTCTGTTAGATAATTATCAATATTAGCTCCATATTAGTCCAAAATAGAGAAAAATTTGGTTCAACCAATTTTAAAACTAGAACCCTTGAACTGTGTTACTAGAAAGAATCTATGGGGTAAGCTTTACATCATTAAAATGGAGAAGAAAACTAATTTGGGATAAAGATGCTTTAAAATTGTTTATATTTCATTTTATTTCTCATTTTTATTTATTAAGACGTCCGCCCTGCATTTAATTTCAAAGTAAAATGTGCTTAGAACTACACACATTTGTAGACCCTGCTTTCAACCTGTATCATTTCTTTCCTAGATATTGTAATCATCCAGGTAATTGTAATCAACTACTCGTCACCCAGAATTTTGGTCCTGCCTTCACATATCAAAGCCCTCAAACAGTCTGCTATCATGTAACCCCTCCTTAGAAACTCCTTATGGGTCTGCATTCTCTACAGAAATGATCTAACTGCATTTGTACTCCATTCCTATAAGGAACCGAAACTCCTGTTCTTTTTTACAAACAAACCAAACTCTGTGATTTTTCTCTGTGTTATTTCCCTAGCCTAAGATGCCATCTCTCCCCTTTCAGTATGAGAATCGCTTCATCACCCAAGATCCAGTCAGAGTGCCATCTCCATTATTAACTTGCAAGTTAATAATAGCCTCCCTTCTTCACTCTCACATTAGTTGGTATAGACGCCCATTATGGCTTGGGCCCAAGTCACCTTGTGGTTCCTCTAAGCCTGAGAAACCAAGGACAGAAACCACATTTCAATCCTCTTCAGAAAGCAGCAGAAGTTTGCACATTGAGGAGGTGTCCAGTAGACATGTGTTAAATTAAATCTATAAACTCCATACCAACAAAATCTAACTCAACATTATAGCTTGATTCTCTGTTGAAAGAAAAATGTAAAAGACATTTTGCCCCTTCTGTTAGACAGCCATTCTCATTTAAAAAATCATATAGTGCTAAGTTGGGGGATGATAGGACTGGTTAGTGGATTAGTGACACTGTGTTAAAAAGTTCATTGATTTTGGATTTAGACAACTCTGCAAACTCACTAGCTCTGTGAACTCAAGTAAGTTCATTATTTTCTCAGAGACTCAATATCACAAGTAAAATGAAAATAAGTCATACCTCACAGACTTTAGTGTCACAAATAAATTAAATAATGTGAAAAATCACTTAACACAGCAGGTTACATATAGTACACACTTGTGAAATGTTGGTTTTCTCTTCTTTGCTCTTGCTGTGTCATACCCAAGGGTGCAGTTTGACCATACTTATTCTTTGCTTTTTAAATGTATGCAAAATGTTTTACATATGTATGAGGTACACATGAACATTTGATACATGCATAGAATGTGTAATGGTCAAGTCAGGGTATTTGGGGTATCCACCACTTTGAGGATTAATATCATTTCTATATGTTGAGAAAATTTCAAGTCCTCTTTTCTAGCTACTTTGAAATATACAATGCGTCATTGCTAAGTATAGTCCCCCTACTCTGCTGTCAAATGTTGGGGCTTACTCCTTTTATCTAACTTTACATTTTACCCACTAACCATCCTCTCTTTATAACTCCTCCCAACCCACAAACCTTTCCCAGATTCTGATATCTATCATTCTATTCTCTATCTCTGTAAGATTATTTTTTAGATCTCACATATGAGAGAGAACACAGAGAATCTTTCTTTCTGTGCCTGACTTATTTCACTTAACATAATAACCTCCAGTTCCATCCATGTTGCTGCAAATGACATGATTTTATTCTTCTTCATACTCTGTTTTTTCTTGCTCAACACTTAGTAGAGATAGCCAATGGATAAAGCTTTCCCACTTATACTGTACAATAATTTTTTAAATACTTGAAGACCATTCTGAGATCATTCCTCAGATGATAGTAATTAATTTCAGTTTTCAGCAAAACTGCATTTTTTCTTATTACTTCTTTAGCATAAAATTTTACTTTTTTATCCATCTTCTTACTTTTAGAAAAGACTGAAAACATATATTTCCTGTGAACATTAAACTTAGTGATTTAAAAGCCTCTCACTAGCTCTTTATAATATTCAATTAATAATAATTGATATTAATACATTTTTTAATGGTTGAAATATGTTGTCAACAAGCTAATGCATAGTGTGGTGATTTTGTTTCTGCACAAAATGTGAGCATTTCCAAATGAATCAGTGATTTTAGCATTATTGTATCTTCAAATGAGGCCAAGCTGTGAATTTAAATAGTAGCATATGTCATACTTATGTATTCAGACAGTATTTCAAGTGACTAACTATGACAATATTAGTGGTACCAATTTGAAATTTTCAATCTGCTGAGTGAGTATTTGTGATAAACAACAACAACAACAACTACACTAAATGATACAACCACTGAGTAGCTAATCTAGTAACTTTCACTTTTGAAAACCACTTTGAGGATTGATATCATTTCTATATGTTGAGAAAATTTCAAGTCCTCTTTTCTAGCTATTTTGAAATATACAATACATCATTGCTAACTATAGTCCCCCTACTCTGTTCTCAAATGTTGGGGCTTACTCCTTCTATCTAACTTTACATTTTACCCACTAACCAACCTCTCTTTATAACTCCTCCTAACCCACAAACCTTTCCCAGGTTCTGATATCTATCATTCTATTCTCTATCTCTGTAAGATTATTTTTTAGCTCCCACGTGGTTCCTTAGCTCTACTCATGGTTCCTTTGTCTTTAAATGTTGGGTAACAAGTAAAAATGGCATTCTGCTCTTTGAGGAAAACATGAATTGGTTGTGTCAACAAAATTACTAGATGCCACGGTTGTATATTATGTCATATTATGGCTGTAACTAGGCAAACAGCCTCATAGGGAAGATAAGCACCTATGTTCTACCAACCATTTACATTGTTAATCAGAAAAGTCTTGCATTTGTTCAAGTGGTTGCTCAAAGGGCTGCTATTAGTGGTACAGTCAAAGGGTTCTCCAGATGTCACGGGCCTCTGTGAGGATCTGTAGAATAAACACTCTCTGCCAAATCACCATGACACTTATTAGGAGGCATGGAATTGAAGCGCTATTGAAGTTGGTTATTTACTCTTATTAGTCAAGAGGTAAAATCTGTACCAATACAGTAGTCATAGCTGCAAATAATGGAGTGCCATAGATACACTGACCCTAATATAAATGAGAGTCTAAAAAACAAACACAACCAGAATGGTGAACCCATCAGCCCATTTAATATAAGATCTTATTTAAAAAAAAAAAAAACTTGTATTTTCATGTTCAATTTATTCATGTTGTTTAAGCATGTCTCATTTCAAGGTCCTTAAGAATATATTTTTTTAAATGACTCCTTATAAAAACAGAAAGACAGTTCCTTTGATAGAAAAAGCCCTCTGCTTTGACAATGAAATAAAGTTTAGCTCCAGCCATGATTTCATATCCTTTGAAGGGGTATTTGGTGTCTTAGTTTCCTATGCTGTTGTAACAAACATGGTGACTTGAAATTCACTCTCCTACAGCTAGGTAGCTCACAAGTTGGACATAGATCTCCCAGGGCTAAATTCTAGCTGTCAGCAGGGCTGTGTTCCTTTCTGGAGGCTCCAGTGGAGAATCCTCTTCCTTGCCTTTTCCAGCTTTAGAGACCTCATTCCTTGTCTCATGGCCTCCTTCTCCTTCAAAACCACTAATGACAGATTGAGTCCTTCTCTCACCATATCACTCCAATCTTCTCTTCTTCTTCTTCCCTTTTTCATTTTAAGGAACCTTGTTAGGCCACCCAGATATTCCAGGCCACTTCACCTATTTAAAAATCAACAGATGTTGGGTGCAGTGGCTCATGCCTGTAATCCCAGCACTTTGAGAGGCAGAGGCAAGAGGATTGCATGAGTCCAGGGGTTTGAGACCAACCTGGGCAACTTGGCGAGACCTCATCTCCACAATAAATCAAAATTAGTCATGCATGGTGGCACATGCCTGTAGTTCCAGTTACTTGGAAGGCAGAGGTGGAAGGACTGCGTGAGCCCAGCAGGCTGAGGTTGCGGTGACTGTGAGCAGGCCACTGCACTCCAGACTGGGCGACAGAGTGAGACTCCAACTCCCCCCACCAAAAAAAAAAGAATATCAACTGATTAGCAACTTTAATTTTATCTGCAACCTTAATTTTCCTTTGTCATGAAAATGGACACATTCACAGGTTCTGGGATTAGGAAGGGGACATATTTAAAATTTTTTTGGGGGGGGCATTATTCTGCTTCCACAGTGGTCAATCCAAGTGTTACTAGAATCTATTCTGCAATTTCTGATTAACATGGTTTTGAGAATATTTACCTTTAGCCACAGAGCAAAAATTTCACATATTTGTAACTTGTGTGAACAACAAAAAAATCTCTCCATGGCAAAGGGATTTATAATTAATATGGTATCAAGTCCAAGAGTAGGCAATGGGGCACTGGGCACAAAGCTTATGATGACAAACAGATTCATGCAAGAAAAAGATATTTTGTTATAGTTGTGAGAGTCCGGTATATTTTAGTGGAGGATTAGCCATAACCTTGACGGAAGATGATACCTGATTAATTCTACATATTGGGTAATCTCTGCTTTAGGCAGGATTAAATTTCTTAAGCAGATTGAGGTCTAAGAGCAGAAAATCAATTCAGACTTTCCAATGGGTGCCAGCAGTTTAAATAATGGTCATAGAAGGATTATTGTCTTCTCCATAATGCCACTGTGAATTTTTTGCATCTATACCCAAAAACCATAACTGTATCACTAATACATGCCATAGGCTCTGGAATCCTGAAGGTTATAAGGCTTATTTTAAAAGAAAGGTGGTATTTATTCACCAGCAATAACTCCAGATGGGGGCTGTGAGTAGCTGCAGTTACGTGGAGGGAGAGTAGACCAGATTTGGGAAAGATGTGTGGGCAATAGGACAGGAATTGGGTCATTCCAGTTGACAGGTTGGAAGGATAATGAGACATATATATGCTGGAATAATATGCAACCATTTAGAAAATACAGTCATATTATATATTATGTAGTAGTTGAGAGAGTCTACCAGTTCCTAGTTTGTCTTGGGCAAGTTGCTTGACCTTTCAAGCTTCAGTTTCCCTGCCTGTAAGATAGAGACAATAATAGACTGAGATTTACTGAAATGCTAATGTGATAAAAGATGTAAATATCTTTTTTTTTTTTTTTCTGAGTTGGAGTCTCACTCTGTCTCCCAGACCGGAGTGCAGTGGCTGCTCCTGGCCACCGCAGCCTCGACCTGCTGGGCTCTGGCGATCCTTCCACCTCAGCCTTCCGAGTAGCCGGAATTACAGGCGCATGCTACCATGCCCAGCTGATTTTTTGATTTATTGTAGAGAAGAGGTCTTGCTGCCCAGGCGGGTCTCGAACCCGCAGGCTCAGGCAATCCACTCACCTCGGCCTCCCAAAGGCGCGGGATTACAGGCTGAGCCACCGAGCCCGGCTAAGATGTAAATATCTTAGACAGAGTCTTACATATGGCATGCCCTCACTAATTACAGCCTGTTTTGGGCATTAAATTATAAATGTGGGCATTAGATTAATAAGAAGACATGGAAAGGTCTCCAGGATATAAAGATATGGAAAATCAAGACATAGAACTGGAATGATTCCTTTTTTTTTTTTTTTGCAAAAATAATTCAAAATTATGTCTACAGAAAGTTCATGTAAGTGTAGAAAAATCTCTGAAAATATACACATCTAATTGCTAACAGAAATCCTGGTAGTAGGATGTGACTTTTAGTTTATTACCTCAAGAATAAACAGCTTTGTTAAATGTCTGCTCCCTGAAAATACTACCAAAACAACACACTGATAAGACAATCTATTTAACAAATATATAATATTTTTGTAAAAACAGCAACAAAATACATGAACCAACATGGAAAGCGTATTTGAGCATTTTGTGCAATGATTGAAGCCTTTCATAATTTGATATCATATCATCTTTTAAAGAAAAATTCTCTCTTTAATTTGCAAGATCAAAAATCTAAAATAGAATGAACCATCTTCCTCATAATTCCTTTGGAATGTAAACAAATGTAATTGAAAAATCACAAGCTTAAGGACATTTATATTTCTAAAAGGGACGTAAAACTGTCTGTTCAGTCCACACTCAGACTGCCTTTTGCACAAACAAGAATCAGAATGCTTGGAAAGAATACAATTGCCAAGAGCTTTTTCTCCCTGTGTGTTTAGTCTTGGTAACACTTTAACCAATTGTTTAGCTGACTGGAGTTTTCTACTTGGCTGGCTTAGAAGAGAATCAGTACATTGACTAGTGTGCAGAGGTCTATCTTCACTACAGAAGGGGCGAAAACTGCCTAAAAGCAAACAACTGTCACCATAGCTTTTCAAGGAATTAAACAACAACAATAACAACGAAATAAAACCAGAAAATACTGAGGGGTCCTACATCTGCCTAGTACTTTTTGCTTGCTCTTAATCCAAGTTATTTTTCTGAAAACAAACAGACTCTTCTGCCTTAACTGCAGGCATCTATCAATAATTAAAATTATAACAAATATATACATAAGGAGTGCTTGCTTTCCTTCATGAGGATGGACAGGTTCCATTCAAGTAAGTCGCTGAATAGGAAACATTTCTTGTCAACTGTCCTTCTAGAAGATTTACCTCTATTCAATTAGGCAAATATTGAATCCTTGTGTGTTCTGTACAGTTCCAAAAGACATAGAAGAAACACTGTAGATGCAATTCTTTTCTGTAAGAGTTAAAGTGTCATTGGCAAGGGGTGACACATATACATCTTTATTTCTGTATGACAAAGGCCATAGTGACATCAACCCAGAGATTTTGCTCATCTGTTTATAAATATGATGCTAGACTGGGATGTAAAACACCTGGTGCTAGAGAGATTTGAGTCCAAATACCAGCTGTGTCAGTTCCTCAGTATAAATTGTTAAGCAAGGCATTTAAATCCACAAGAATTCTTCACCTATAACATAGCTATAAGGATTAAATGAGATAAGGCATTAATGTGCTTAGCATAGTATCTGTATATATGTATGTGTAATGTTCCATATTTACAAACTTTTATATGTTGCAGTCATCCTGAGCCAATAGATGCTGCATTTGAATTTTGTAGATACCTTTACAACCTTGGGCAAATCATATCATCTCTCTTAGCTTTAGTATCCTCAGTTTGAGTAGCCACTTCACAGAAGTGTGGTCGGAATTAAATGAGATAATATATGTAAGGAGTTTAGTTCAGTGCCTGATACATGGTAAAGTACTCTTTGATGGTGGCTATTACTTTTTGAAAGATCCTGCTTTTTGAGGCTGACACAAAGTGGCTGCTTTGCTGGACTTGAGATTTCTCATTCTACATGATGTCTTCCCTTCAGGAGAAAGAACTGAAGCATGTGTGTGCCCTGCCTCGTGCCACATGCTGAGCCTGAATTTTATCCATCTACACTCATAACCGTTCTTTGAGGCAAGTTTTAATTATACAGATGGGGAAACTGAGACTCGGAAACAGTGCTTTGCCTAGGGCCAAAAAGGTGCAGACAACAGTCAGAAGGGCATCCCCAAGATGGCTCTGTCTCCCAAAGACAACAAAGGCCCTAAGTGGTTTTTCTCGCCCGCGCGAAACTTAAACCTGTGCTCAAACAACCTCTCCCTATAGAAATGCTACCTCATAGTCTCCTCCAATAAGACTCAGGCACGGCACTGACCTGCCCCTGCAAGGTTCATAAATATACCTTTCTCCCTGCATAGCTCTCTCTCTCTCTCTTGCTTTCTCTCTCTGTCCCCACCACTCTCTTGTTTACTCTCTCTCTCTCTCTCTCTCCTGCTCTCTTACTCTTTCTCTTTCACACTCTCTCACCCTCTCTCCCCCTCTCTCACTCGCTCTGTCTCTCTTGCTTTCTCTCACTCTCTCTCACCCTCTCTCTCCCTCTCTTGCTTTCTTTCACACTCTCTCGCCCTCTCCCTCCCCTCTTGCTTTCTCTCTCTGTCCCCGCCACTCTCTTACTCTCTTTCTCTCTTGGTCTCTCTTTTCTCTCTCTCTCTTGTCCTTCCTCGGTTACAGTCCCTTTGTGTAACTGCCCCTTTAATAAATCTCTTGGTTCAGACTGGCATGGAGTCATTACTAGTGCCAAAAACTTCTTTCAAGTCTGAAATCAAGGAAGTGGGGAAGTACTGTACCACCGAGTTTCTCTATTTCTTCTTTAGTCCAGTTCCATGCTTGCTGGGTTGATCTTTCCCAAGTCCTGGATTCAGAAATCTAGTGTAAGGCATCCTTCTACAACTGTACTATTCAACAGAACTTTCTGTGATGATGGAAATGGTCTATACTTGTGCTGTCTAATGAAGGAAACACTAGCCACTTGTGGGTATTGCTGCTAGCACATAAAATGTGGCTAGTGTAATTGAGGAGGTGAATTTTAATTTAAAAAATTTTTTTAGCTAGAATTTGAACCTAATTATTTAATCCTAGTTATTTTTCTGAGAACAAACAGACCCTTCTGCCTTAACTGCAATTATCTATCAATAATTACAATTATAACAAATATATACATAATGAGCACTTGATTTCCTTCATGAAGATGGAGGCTCCACTCAAGTAAGTTGCTGAATAAGAAACATTTCTTGTCAATCTGTCCTTTTAGAAGATTTACCTCCATTTAATTAGGCAAATATTAAATCCTATTTAAATAACAAATTTAAATAGTCACATGTAGCTTGTGACTACTAATTTAGACTGTGGCCCTACAAGATTCCTAGCCACAGTCATTCCATCTGTGCTTAAACACCATGAGGGCCAGGATGCTCATCACCTTATAAGCAGTCTGTTTCATTGCTTTCTGTCTTTGAACACAAGAAAGGCCTTCATTAATTGAACCAACATCTGTTTCCCTCTAACTTTTACTTACTTGATCTGAATTTTTCCCTCGAGCTACATAAAGTATGCTCAATCAATCTCACAAAATTGTATCTTATAATACTTTACCATGTTCACAATTATGAAGCATTCTGGGCTCTAGGGATTTTTATAAGGCTACTATGGGGATTAACAACATTGGAGTGATGATATAATGGTGGTAATAATAATCATTCCTATGTACTAAGCACTCACTACATGCCAGGTATTTTTCTAAGTCCTTTACACATACTAGCTCATTTATCTATCATAACAAACTATAGGCTAGGTCCTATTTATTAGCCTAATTTTATGAAATAGGAACTGAGACAAAGGAGATTAAGTGGCTGAACATAAGTCACACTCCTCAGAAGTGGTGAAGCCACAATTTGAAACTGGGTAGCTTGAATTTAAAGTGCATATTCTTAATCACACTGCACTCTGGCTTCCCAAGGCCAGAATTAAAGGAACTAAATAAATACAAAAATAGGACTACATTGATTGAGGGCCTGGGGCTTGGAACTCCTACACTCCATAAGAGGGAGTTTAAAAAGAGAGCATTATAGACCCAGTCTGCAGGACCCTCAAATTTCCTGCAGAATTCTAGCCAGGTTGTCAAAATATGCAGACATACTTCCCATATGTATACAATGAAAAGATTTGGAAAAAATGCGCTTGCCTAGGGATTTCACACCAAAATTCTCTCAGGGTCCAGGAAGATCATGTAAATCAGTGAAGTAGATGATTTGAATGCTTACATCCCCTGCAAACTTCATCTTGAAACTTTATTCCCAATACAGCAGTATTAAGAGGTAGGACCTTTAAGAGGTAATTAGGCCATGAGGGCTCTGCCCTCATGAATGGACTAGTGTCTTATAAAAGAGCTTGAAAGGACAAGTTTGTCTCTTCAGTCCCCTTCATCATGTGAGAACATAGCATTTGTCCCTTCGGGAGGATGCAGCAACAGGGTACCATCTTAGAAGCAGAAAGTAGCCCTCACTAGACACCAGACCTGATGGTGCCTTGATCTTGGACTTTTCAGTCTCCAGAATTGGCAGAAATAAATTTTTGTTTTTTATGAATGATTCAGTCTGAGGTATTTTGTTATAGGAGCACAAATGAACTAAAACCGTTATTTAAATGCATTTTTAATTTCTCAAGTGTGTTCTTGTAGTTTTCTGGAAACCTATTGTCTTTTCAGAATGTCTTTTGATTGATTATTTGCTTTTTATATGAGCAAAATAAATGTTCTGCCGTCTTTTGAGTGTATTACCAGAGGAGGGGGGAAGTAATGGTAATGGCCACTGCCACTTGGCCTCATTGTCTGGGAGGCAACATAGATTAGTGGAGACTGGGGTAAGATGGAGGTACATGCCATGTCTGAAGGAGCACTAACAACACAGCTCCAGCTTGTCACTGTTATGTGGGAACACAAGGCCCTTGCTACCAGATCACACAAGCCTTCACGGCAAGTGTGAAATCTACACCTTTATGTGAAATATTTCATTTTATATATTGACAATTCAACTTGAAGAATCACCCTGTACTAAAAGCACTATGGTATCCTAGATTGAATCATGGAAATAGTCCATGACCATACCACCCAGAACTCACCCAATCTTATCTGATCTCAAAAGCTAAGCAGGGTCAGGCTTGTTTAGTACTTGGATGGAAAATAGGAAAAAAAAAAAAAAAAAAGGAAAAATAAATGAAATCCAAATGCAAATAAAATGTGGAGCTTAGTTTATTTTTTTAAAGTTAAAATTAAAAAACAAAAAAAAACCCTTGCAACCAGAATTTGAGGGTCAGTTAGTACATATGTAGCCCACAGGCTGATAATATGTATTCTGTGATCCAGTCCAAGTACCACATTTAATAATGAGAAAGCTAAGGCCTAGAGATCAAAAACATTCTGCTCAACATCATAGGAATTAGTTGCAGTGTTTTGTCTAAAAACTCCATTTTTTACTGCTCGAGTCAGGGCTGATAAATTCTGGAATTGTAATAGCACTTTCTCTTTTTTAGTCCATACTTGGAATAAAGCAAGTCTTGTGGATTTCACTTGTGAAGTTCATCACATGTGATGAAGCAACATGAGACTAAAATACTGTGTGACCTTGTCATTGAGGAAGATACTTCCTCTTCCTTCCCTACTGGCCTTCTTTCCCTGCTTTCTGCCTCAGGCTCAGTTTTTCACTTTACTGCCTTTTCCTGAATATTTAGAGGTTTCCCGCTATTGTTCCTTACTTCCCTGTAGCCACTGTTGCATGAAAAGTCAGATTATGCAGCAAATAGTGGCTATGAATACAAAACGATGTACTTATCCATAAACCTAGTTCAGAAACACCGGGTCCATTAAAGCATCAGAAACTTTCAAACCACCAAATAAAAATTATTACTATAGTTCTCATGCCACAATAGTCACATGATGGCTTGTGCAATAGAGCATAAAACAATAAGGTGAGAATCACCTATAAATGGCTAGTAGGATATATTAGTCTTTACTTAACAAACAAAGATACAAGTGAGACCATCTTCACTATGTGACTCCTAGGAACAGAGAAAACCAAAGAAAAAGGAGCTACAGATTTCTTATTTGTCCAACGATAGACCAAAGACTACTAATGTTTGGATGAATTCCACAAAGCAGGTGGAAGACAATTGCATGAAAACTCAGAGCCAGGGATAAAATGACTTAATTCCAGCTGAGGAGGTCACAAATTTGTGAAGTATGCTTTTTTCCTCCACTGAGCACACAATTCAAGAACAGATAAGGGAGTAATCTCATTTGCTAAAAGGCAAAATGTTAGGGGAACAAAAAAGCTATTTTCTAAGTGTGGTGGTTCATTACTGGGTCAATGTGGCTCCTTTGCTGTTTGATTCTGAGTGAGATGTGATCAGAACAGAGTTTCTAAAGACAACTGTGTACCCTGTGAAGGTCATCATAGTCAAAGGTGGTTGACTATGACAATGTGGACCCCAGGCCATCATCACTCTTGCCTGCTCCACTTCCAGCTCTTATTCCTAACTGCTGATCCTGCTGATCATCAGTGATCCCAGGTCCACTGCTAACTCTAGGACAACAGTCTTCCATGTACTTCTCTGCCAGTTCTCTTTTGTTATCCCATGGTGGCAGTGGTACCTGCCTTCTCCTCGAAAAAAACCAGAATATGCCACCCCCAAATATGACTTTTTGATAAATATTTTTGACCTATGCAATTAAAAAGGCAGAAAAGAGAGGAAGATCTCTCTCTATCCTTCCCTTTTCTACCTAAGTAGGTTATATACATTCTCTCCTGTATACAATCAGCTCAGATATGGCACCAGAAGAATCTACAAACAAACTTTATGCCATAAACTTACTTCCGTCTATTTACCTCCCCAGTTTTCCACCTCTGAAAACCTAAAACTACTTTCCTTTGTTTTGTCACTGCTCTACATTTATTCTTCTTTGTTAAAGATACTTATATAAGCCAGAGTTCTAAGCCATTGCCATGAGTTGCCCTTCACTGATGTTCCCCCTGCAAGATATATGCTGCATGTTAATGAAGTTGCTTGTTTTTCTCTTGTTAATCTGTCTTGTGTTCTAGGAATCTGTCCCAGCGACAAATTTATGAGAGCTGAGAAATTTTATTTCCTCCCTGACGTCATATTCCTTTGCAGGCTCCTATATGTCTACCTCTAAGAGCTCAGGAGAATGGTTAGTGAATTTTCTCAGATCTTTCAACTTCTTTTCCTTACTTCCCCAACTTCTCCCCAAATTGTGTATTCTTCTTTCTATTATACATCCTTATTGCTTAATGCTCTTTGTAAGTTTTGCTTCTCAGTGTGAAGGAACAGAATAGGCTTTCCCACAACAGGAAAAATGGTTGAACTGAATACCACTAAGAAGAAGTAGATGCAGGAGAGCTCTCTGCCTTCCCTCTATTTGCCTAGAAATAGGACAAAGATTTGCAAAGACAACAGTCATCCTGCCTGCCTCCCTCACTGCCAGGGAGCACAAAGGTTAATCACTGAAGACAGGTTAGCCCCTCGGTCGGCCTGAAGACAAGGAGGAATCTACATTAACAAGTTGTAGTAGCCGGGCTCAGTGGCTCAGCCTGTAATCCCGCGCCTTGGGAGGTTGAGGTGAGTGGATTGCCTGAACCCGCAGGTTCAAGACCTGCCTGGGCAACCTGGCAAGACCTCATCTCTACAATAAATCAAAAATGAGCTGGGTGTGGTAGCGCGTGCCTGTAGTTCCAGCTACTTGGAAGGCTGAGGCGGAAGGATCGCCGGAGCCCAGCAGGTCGAGGCTGCGGTGGCCGGGAGCAGCCACTGCACTCCAGTCTGGGCGACAGAGTGAGACTCCAACTCAAACAAACAAACAAACAAGCTGTAGTAACTAGCCTTATCTGCCTTTTTGGTTTTTTTTTGCCTTCTGCCTCAAGTTGCCACCCATACAAACTCAATGTCCTTTTCCTTTGTCTTACCACTTCTCTAAAAATTAACTATACTTTAATGAAGATGCTATACAAGCTAACATTCAAAGCCACTCTTAGAAAACTACTCATTCTTTGGATGACGCCCATGTATATAGGAAATTTGCATGTTAATAAACTTCCATTTGTTTTTCTCTGTCTCTTGTAAACGGGCCCCTTCCAAATATAAACCTATGGTGACAGAAGAAAACACCCTATACCAGACTGAATCTGATTCACTAAGGCAATTCTCTGGTGTGGTGTTTCCTCAAATTCATCTGATTACAATAATACCCTTCGGTGCTTATTAAAAACACAGATTTCCAGGACTTATCTCAGGTTCAATGAATTAGATTGTCTAGGACAGAACTGAGCCCCTGCAAGTTTAACAAGCAGCCCAAGTGATTCTTGTAATTAAGCAACTCTGGTTATCATTGCTCTAGTGCAGCTGTTCTTACCTGGACTGCACATTAGAAACACCTGGGAACTTTGACAATAATGATGCCTGGGTTCCAGCTCCTGAGATTTGGATTTCGTTCATCTGGAGCATGGCCTGGACATCAGGAATTTAAAAAGCTCCTTGTAGGATATCAATGTGCAGCCAAAAGTGGAAAGCCTTGCTTGACTGGAATACATTTGAAACACCTGTTAGGAGAGAATAATTTCCTTCCACCTCACTAATAAAATATGAGAACACATATGTTCCAGCCTACGAATTCTTCCATAGAATTTCAAAGTCAATGTTCCAACTACAAAGGGTCTTGGGGATCTCTTAGTAATGCTCTCATTTCTGCCCTCAGATTAGAATACTGACACCAGAATGGGTTAGTGGCTGGTCCAAGACCACACAGCTAGTTATTAGAAGACCCAGTGTGGAGCTCTTTCTGATGCAGATAAACCACCTCTTCATCAATGCTTGATTGTATCTGGAATAAATGTTCTAACATGTAATTGAGTCTGTTCTGAAGATATATCCTGCTGCTTTTCTGTTAAAAAGGAATTTAAATTACATTCAATAAACAAACAGGAAGTACAGTACCTGCACTTGTTTTATGGGAGTGGTTCTGCAAATTTTATAGTGCATAAGAAATACCTTGGGACTTTTTAAAAATACAGAGCCTACAAGGCTAATTTAGGAAACCTGTGGTGGGCCTAGGCATATGCAGTTATAATCTAATCATAAGCATGTTTTCTTCCCACCCCTCATAATTCTGATGCAAATAGTACAGTGACCAGCCTTTGAGAAACTTTGTCCTGTCACTTGATCCCAAACACTGGTATAAGATATTTAAATATGAACAGCATCTAGCTCCCATCATATATGACATGTACCCAACATTTCATTTTCCTGAATGTGTGCAGAATATTAAACACTCCTAGAACAGGGATTATATCCACAGCTTCAAAAGCAGTGCTTCATCAAACAAAGCCAACTGAATTGCTGACTGCGTACATATCAGTTTCTTTCTTATTGCTGTGTTGCCATTCACACTTTGGCCCACTAGAACTTTTAAGATAATGTATGCTATTTATATGCCAATAATTATGCATATGCATGGTTCAGTTTATCCCTTGTATCAGAGTTATAGAGTTTCAATCCTACAGTGGCCAGATAAGCATTGCTAATGAAGCAAGCAGGCTGGGTTGGGAGGTCATAGGGAGTAGCGGGGAGTGTGGTGCACTATACAGATTATGAATGTCTAAAACTAAGAATTGTTAATTGGCTCGAGGCTATGACCATGATGAGGGAACACAGACTCAGAGGTGCTGATTTCCTGGGTTCCCTTTCCCACTCCCTACTCCCACAAGAGAGGTGCTAATCTAAGTCAGGTACCTACAATCTCAACCCCAGGGCCAAAGTCTTGTTTTTCCAAATCAAGTTTTATTGGAACACAATCATACTTTTTTTATTTACACGTCGCTTATGGTTGCTTTCTCCCTACAATGGAAGAGTAAAGTATTTGTGACAGAGACCCATGGACTTCCAAGCCTAAAATAACTGGCCCTTAACAGATAAAATTTGCTGCTCTCTAATCTAGATTTTTTTTCTCATGAAATTTTAAAATGCCAGCTTAAAATTTTAAAATGTTCATGTCCAATTAAAATACATATGCTGAAGAACTAAACAACTGTTGGTATGAATTCTTTCTCTTGCCTATATGGGTGGAACAGGTCTTTACAGGATATAACCTCTGCTATTGTCTCTATAGGCTATGTATTTCTGTAACACCATTTCATAAGAGAATATTAAGTCCAGAAAAATGGCACTTTTCCTTTTCAGTAACATTTTAAAGCATTTTACTTGTGGAAATTAAAAAAAAAGAGGCAGGCACAAATAAATTATTTTGAATTTAAAGATAGTTAATTCCGATTTAAAAACTCTAAAACAAAACCAAATCCTGAAAGAAGAAATACAGTCTAGACAACAGAGCCTATGAGAGAATGTATCTCAAATTTTATGATGTCATTAGAAAATTAGCAAAATTTCCTGAAATCATAGAGAATGATTCAGGAGAAATTTCCAGGAAGAAGAAGAAGAAAAAAAAAATCAGCCCTCTACAAAGAAACAAGAAGTAGATTGGCATCAACCTTCTTATAAATTTTTTGCATAAATCCAGTTTATTTTAGAAAGAAAGAGCCTCTAAAACTTGTGTCAATCATGGTTTAAAATTATTAAAAGTTATTACTTTTGCTTTTGCCCCAACTCTCCATCTTATACGAGTCTTGGGTCTTTCTATTACAGTTTTCCAACCATGCTACTTTCTATGAAGGGATGTGATTATGTGATTAATGAGGGATTCATTTTTTACATTGCATGTTAAGTTTTAAAAATTGCTTTCAGAGATTCTTGGGGTGGAGAAGAGAGAGAAAAAAACAAGGATCATAAAGAATTTTGTGTTGAAATATTCCAGAACTGTAGCAAGATGGAAGCTGTTTTCAATTTATTGGTGTTTTAGGATTCAAACTTAATCAGAGGAAAAAAGACCTCAGTTAGGTCATATAGCCTTCCTCTAACTTTTCGAATGGACCTACAGGAATAAAATTTCTAGAAGAAACTAGGTCTCCAGTGGCTTGCAATGGCATCCCATCACCCAAGTTTCTAGCTCAAGAAAGCAAATGAGCCAGGTGAGGTGGCTCACGCCTATAATGCCAGCATTTTGTCACCCAGGCTGGTATTCACCTTCACCTACAGGTGAAGATGAGAGAACTACCTGAGCCCAGGGGTTCAATACCAGCCTGGGTGACAAGGCGAGATCTCATCTCAACAATAAATAAATAAATAAATAAATAAATAAATAAATAAATAAATAAATAAAATAGCCAGGCATGGTAGTGCCCACCTGTGGTTTCAGCTGCTGGAAAGGCTGAGATGAAAGGATTGCCTAAGCCACTCAGGTCAAAGATGTGGTAGCTGTGAACATGCCTCTGAACTCTAGCCTGAGGAGCAGAATAAGAGGACTCTGACTCAGGGGGAAAAAAAGAAAAGAAAAGAAAAAGAAAGCAAATGTGCAAAATAAAATAAGCTCTCTTATTTAAGTAGTCAAATATATTTGATGGTGGAAGACAAGGTAATTTAGACATTGTGTGTTGATGTGTACACTGGCTTGTAATTTATGAAACATTCCATTACTATCATAAATATAATGATAAATAAAAATAAAACTTATACTAGTTATATAGACTCACTGTGCACAAAGCTCTGCATTGAGCACTTTACATACACGATGTCATTTAATTTTTACAAGGTCTCATTCTATCTTACAGGCAATGACACTGAGGTCTAGAGCAGTTAGGAAACTTGCTCTAGATAACAGATCTAGCAAGAGGTAGAGGCTAGAATCAAAACTCCTGCTGTTAGTACCTTTGGCTCTCCAGTAACCCCGTGAGGTGTGTTGCTATACAGATATGGTATGAACATGCTCAGAGGAATCAACATCAGGGAATTAGTAAATAGCAGCATCAGAACCAGCACCTAGGTCTACTGATTTTGATGCCTTTCAATAATGCTGCACCATTCCCCACCTAAAAACCTTGTGATCAGTTATTAGAGACAGAGGAAGGTACAGAGAAAGAATCCCAATAGAAGCAAAGCTACTCAGAGATATTATCATAAATAAGCTGCAGAGAAGGATAAAAGTGAAGACCGCAAAATATATTCTTTCAAAAGGCACATCACGGTTGACCATTGCTAGAATATATGATATGATTAAAAAGTAATCTCTTGCCTTCACCCTTAAAAAAATTAATGATAAAACTAGTGATTTCTTTGTGGGAATCAGAGTGGTCCCATGGGCTAAATCTGATCTTGTAGGCCAATGTTTCCTAATACTTGTTATCATAAATAAAGCTTTATTGGAACACAATCATGATTATTTATTTACATATTGTCTGTGATTGCTTTCATGCTGCAATGACAGAGTTGGATAGCTGAAACAGAGATCATGTGACATGCCAAACCTAAAATATTTACTGTCTGATCCGTTGCAGAATAAGGTTGCCAAGTCCTGTCCTAAAGAAATGCTAACTAGGTCATATAGGAAGTGTATGGACCTGCACTAAAGGGGAATGATGTCCATCTTGGAGGTTTTCTGTAATCAATAACAGGATTAAAAATTCTTGTCTTTACCCTGAAGACCTGGAGAGCACTCAGTCTCTATAGGTCCAGAGTGAGAAAGCAAGAGAGAGGATACACCCAGGAGTTGTGGTATCATGAAAGGCACCCCTGTTAATTGGTAAAGCAGACAACCAGTATTGGCAGAGTATGTTAAAGGGAAGCAAAACTATTCATGAAGACTCAACAGTGAAGATCATACTTTCTGCAAAAGTGGAGAAAACTAGATCAAAGGAAAAAACCTTCCTGAGGTAAGGGATAGAACTAGTAATCCTCTGGCAGAAAGATCAGAGAAGCTTGGGAAGTTGCTCCACTCAAAATTGACGTCATGATGTTGATTCCATCAGTCCTCTAGCCTTTACCAGTTGCATACCTTTATCACAGGATGCAATAAGAAAATGTTTTTCTGTGCCTCATGTCAAGAAAGGAAGTTGGAAAGCACTTGGACAGTTCATCAACTAAGTCACAAAATTTAAACTTGTGCAAGTTACTTTGTAGCTGGAAGCTCTCGAAAGCAGCTTTGACATTTAAATGAGTTAATGTATAGCAAGCTCTGTGTATAGCAATAGTAAGCCAGCAGAGGTACTAAAAATGTTAGTAATCATTCTCAATCAACTCTTCTGTTTTTGTCATAAAGATCATGAGCTAAAGAACACTTCCAAGTACTGTTGCTTTGAGATGTTTGAACTGTTAGGTCCCTTTGTGATTATGGTGGTCAAGATATTGGGGCTGAAAGAAAGAAAATACCTGGTAAACAGCAACCTTTGTTGAATATTAACACAAAATTTAATTCCATCTGGGTAGACTGCCCATTCCGCTAGTACTTCTAAATATTTTAGTTTCTCAATTAGACAAATCTGATCCATGTGAAGCTAATGAAGTCCCAAGGAAACCATGTAAAAAGAACAGCTGCTAAGCAGTCAGCCATCCCTTCAGGAAAAATTTCTAAGTAGACTTTTAGTTGGCTGGTAGAGCCAGGCATATAACTTAACAAACTGATCTCTCTGGTCAATCTTTTCTTTGTCTTTAAAAAAGAAAGTATACATTTTCTTACCAAGTATCCTCAGTATATGTTTTGGTCCACTGTTTCCAATCCTATCCCCACCTCTGAAAATGTATAAATCCCCAACAGGACAGTTTCCAAAATCTTCATTTAAAAATCAAATCCCAAAACTACAGGTTGTAAACACTTTTTGTGAAAGGCCTCATTTTTTATTTCTAGCTGTAAGAGTATTTTCCAGGCAAGGGCAGAAACTTGAATGAGATGGTATCTCTCTGCCTTAAAGAAATGCTTGAACATGATCTCCTGGGTCTCCTTGTCCAGTTTAAATGTCACTCTGCTGTTCATATCAACAGACTACTGATTTCTCACGTTTTCCCCTGACTTTTTATACTCTGAATGCTGCTAATCTCCTTTTCTATTTTCATTGAGTCAGAGGATTTTCCTGTGTAAAAGAGCAGTTCTATTCCTATATACACTGGTTTTCTTTGGAAACTGAATCTCGCTATAAGAAGGAAGAGCTGCAGTGTGGAGAGCTACAGGCAGATGGGAAATATGTAGCAGGATGACTGGCCCTTGATTCAGACTTCTTCTAGGCCTCTTTGCCTTGCCTAAGTAGAGATTATATCTGGCCCTGGTTGCTCACCCTATTCCAAGTCAATGTGACTGCCTACCTTGATCACAGATCTGTAGGGATTCAGCAGGAAGCAGAGTGTCTCCAGAGGTTAATAGTGGGTCTGGTTCAAAATGGGGATCACTTCTAGGCTTTGGATGGGGACTGTTAGTGAAGGCTGATGTTTTCTTAGAATCTCCTGAGATCTAACTATGAATAAGGCACTAGATTTTCCTTTTTTATTTTTAAGACTGTAAAAACACTTAAATAAACTTATTTATCACCTTTGTCATTGATTAAGAGTATAAGTTCTGGTGTTAGATCACCTCTGTTGGCTTTGCCTTTCTACTTCTCAGTTTACATATCTATAAAATAGGAATAATAAAAGAGTTTAACTTCAGGATATTTGAGGAGTAAATGAAAATAATGATACATAACACTTACTTAATACAATGCCTGGCATCTAAAGACTCTATAGATATTTATAATTACCTTCTTTCTTATCTCTATTATTAGGCAGGCGAGACCTAGCTAAAACCCCAAAACACAGAGAAGTTAAGTGACCCAGCTCAGGTGACATAGCTAGGGGCAAAGCCAGGGATAGACTCAATATTACATGATAGTCAGTTCAATGTGACCATTTTAGTGGAATGAGAATAACGAACTCCTATGCTAATGGAACAGTCCTAAAAAGCATTTCACACTCAAGTTCATCCCATGCACACCTGTATTCTGCAATTCCTTGATGAGATAATGATCTAAGAAGCCCTGCTGAACAGGCATAGCATTTAGAGCCAGGTATACTTGGGTTTATAATTCATTTCTACACTATGACTTAAAACCAGATGCTCCCAAACTTTGTAAGGTCATGTGGTACCTTAGTGTCCCAGCTTTTTCACTGGGCATAATAGACCCAAAGAGTACTTAACATGTAAGTGGTCCAAACATTCTGTAAATGTTTGTGTTCTGATGATTTAGCAGCCACTTGAACATATAGGATTAATATACAAAATTCAAAAGGTAAGACATTATAAAACATGCCACATTATATAATAATATAAAAATATTTTAAATATTATTAAAATCTTTTTTTTTTTCTTGAGTTGGAGTCTCTGTCCACCCAGACTGGAGTGCAGTGGCCGCTCCCGGCCACCGCAGCCTCGACCTGCTGGGCT
>NW_007257356.1:172933-207257 GCF_000164805.1 Carlito syrichta | reverse complement strand
ACAGGCATGCGCTACCACGCCCGGCTGATTTTTTGATTTATTGTATAGATGAGGTCTCGTCAAGTTGCCCAGGTGGGTCTCGAACCCGCGGGCTCAGGCAATCCACTCACCTCCACCTCCGGGCTGCTGTGTGCTAGGCCGATCGGGTGTCTGCACTAAGTTCAGAATCAATATGGTGACCTCCCGGGAGCGGGGGACCACCAGGTTGCCTAAGGAGGGGTGAACTGGCCCAGGTCGGAAAATCTTATACCATAATGTTGCTGCACACGTTCTTAAATATCAGAATCAGATTGGACACTTTTTTTCTTATTCCACGTTGATTCTAGTGTGGTGCAAGCTTTTGCTCTCAGCAACTGTTACAAACCTAGCTACGCAAACATGATATCAAAAAATATGCAGCAAAAAGGACAAAAGATATATAGTTTGAAACTGAGTTACCTTGAACTAGTAGTTATTCTACAGATATTGAGTATCATTGTATCTTCCTAGAAAATTTAAAATATCCTGTAGAGCTCTGTGAAATCACTGTAGTACCAAGGGGTGCCTCAGCATGTAGTTTGAGAACAAGGACCTAAGTTAATTTCTACCTCATTATACTTACCTACAAAGCTGGAGAGGCTACTATTACATATAACATTTGTAAAGATAAAATTAAATAGTGAAACTTGAAGTCATAGATACCAGTGAGTCTCAAACCTTAGTGTACATAAGAATCTCATGTTATTATTTTTTAATGTAAATTACTGGTCCCCTATCCCCAGAAATTTTGACTCAGTAGGACTGGGGAGTGCCCCAGAAATCTGCATTTTTAGTCTCACCAGAATATTTATATGTAGGTGGTCTGAAGACTACACTTGGAGAAAAACTGTTTGAGATGTAACATTTATTTATTTGGAATTCATTAAAATGCCAGCAGTTTAGAAAAGACAATTAACCTATGACATTTTTTTCTTAATGAGTAATGAGAAAACTTGAAATGACTCCAGTGGGTTGCTAAGTAAGTTTCTTTCATCCAATTCCCTAGGTAATCAATCTACAGATCCTCAACGATTCCTCCACAGGCCACCTGACAGCACTTTGTTAAAACAACTAACCTATAGGAGATTTGATCTTTGAATAAAATAAGGCCTTGAAAGGAAAAAAATAATACTCTGTGCATGTGAAGAATCTACTATTAAATCTTAAAGGCAGCACTGTATAAAGTAAAATTATTGTTGTTAAATTCTCCACGGATTACAAAGTAGCAGCAGCTCATATTGTAAAGGCCAGATTGGGTCTTTGTGGTGCCTAACTTGCTAAGCACAAGGGACGTAGACTTTGCCTCTTGAAGGATATTTGCCTACAGCATAATACCAGTAATGGAAATAATATCAGATCATATAAAGTTGAGGCTTTTATTCTCCATAGAACTGAGAAATGATGAAAGAAGCACTCTGGGAATTTTCCCTTTAGATTAAATATTTGAATCATGACTGTCTGAGACAATCACATTCAGCTCTAAAATTACTTTGCTATCTCAAGCATGCTGAGAATAAAAGACATTTTGGGTATCACAATTAAGATGTGAAAATCTTATTTTCTGTGGGATTTGTATAGTTAAGAGAAAAAAATATTTGAATGGTACTTAATGTTTAAGCTAAATTTAACTGACTCCATCTTGCTGCACTGATATAGGAATAAACAAGTTCACAGTTTCTCAGAGCTGATTAAAGATACTCTGCTGATGAAGCGCTCATCAATTCTAAGCAGGAACAGACAAGAGAAACAAAACGAAAGCCAACTGGGCAACCACTTTGTTGCCCTGCCTCAAGGTGGCAAATCTTAGGTTTTCTAGCACCTTCTTTGGAAAGTCACTGTTTTGAATTTTAAAGTCCACTGATACATACATTCCTGAGGCCTTGGAGGGCAAGGATGGCAGTTGTTTTGTGGACATATTCCCTTTATCTTATTTTTGGCAGGGCCAAGGGTTATTTTTTTATGGAGGCCACTCAGTTTTTTAGAAGAATTGGTCAAAACGGTGGAAACATTCTATCCATTGTAGTTTAGCTAATTCACAATTATGACTGTCCTTAGGGAAAAATGGTAGCTATTCCGTGACTCCTTTTCTGAAAAGCTAGCTCTCTCTTTCCTTACTTCTATATATCACCTTACCCATTATTTAATGTTACCTCTTTCAGGACGGCTTTCTTGATTTTCAATACCTCTACTGTACAAGTTTCTACTTCCTTTCATCTGGACCCACAGCACTGAGCTCAATGTGCCCTTTAATTTCTTCCTGATATTATGGAAATGTAGATACAAGTCAGATTTCTGTCTTCCTCATTAGATTGTAACATTTTAAAAGATCAAATTTATTTCTGAATCTTTCCCAACATGTAAGACAGGAAATATAGTGATATCAATGAGTAATGCTTGAATTAATGAATTAGAGAAAAGAATTGATGTGCACTTACCCCTAGAAATCCCTAAAAAACTCTAATGTGTCTAAGGTCGAAATGATTGAGCGTTCCTGTTTCTACGCAAGAAAATATTCATAGAAAGAGTATGGGAGAGGAGAATACACAGAATATGTGGCCATCAATCAACTCCGGTCAGGAGTCGGTGCTTGGTAGGAAAGTTGATAGTGAGACTGGTTAAACTTTAACTAGTCTCAATCTATTGCATAACACTTGGCAAAGGAGGACCTATTTCCCCCATTCAAATCCATTTATTCTCAAAAAAAGTAAGACGGCTTTGACATGTATCCTGTTAAGTACATTTTCCAATGTCACTAGCAGGGTTAATTATCTAGATGTCATGTAGCTCATTTTTGATGGAATCAAAAGGTAGAGAAGGAGATGCCTCTATTTTGGTCCAGTGAAAGGTTGGCTATTAAAATCAAAGAGAACCTTAGTTTCCTTCCTTGTACTATGAGGAACTTGTAACAGATGATGGGCTGTGATATCTTATGATTCTATGCTATCTTCTGTTGTAGAATATGTAATTTGCATGTATGTCAAAATCACGGTGGCTGGTTTTCAAAGCTTCAAGCACCATATTGGTTTTAAAAAATTATTTAAGCCTGGATCATTGTTTTGATGGTATATGAGAACAAATTTAGTCAGTATGAGAAAGTAATTATAAGAAAATAAAAGTGATAAGAAACACCTTAGTGGAACAAATAGTATTTATATTAGGAGACCATTGTGGGAGCTGGTTCATAGCAGCATTTTATGAGCTGATTGTTAAACCACTGGTAAACTGACAGCAGCAATAGTGAGACATTTACATTATAGAAATTGGAACACTCTACTGTGATCTGAAGGAAAAAAATGGGTGCCCCTCCATCAACTAAAATGGACCCTAAGATTAAGGAAACAAAGGATATCTATGGGTTCAGGGCTTGGCTGGTATGGCAAATTCATAAATTGTATGGCTGTAAGTAAAAACACACTTTTGCTAAACTCCCCAACAACAGAAACTATTAGGCAAATTTCTAACTCTGATTTACAACCCAGACTTCTACAACTCTGCTTGGACAGAGGTCTAGCTTTATAAACATTCTGTCCTGATTAGCAACTGTAGACCTTAATCAGTTTGAGCCAGTTTATAGAGATGGCACACAACTGCCTTTGTGTCCTATCGGTCACCTTTGATGCAAAGGTCCAAATTTCACTTCATTTTAATGCTAAATTCCTAAAGTGAGCATGGGGCATATGTTACATGTATGTTTCCCCACTGTACACAGGCTTAATTCCCCTCATAAATAGACTTTTCTTCCAAACCTGCTGATATGTATGACTCTATTTTCTGATGCAGGATCTGTGAGACATAAAACCCAACCAATTCTTTTTCTCTTAGAAGAGGGAGCACCTTTGGTCCATTCTGGAAACTGTTTCTTCCTGGTTTGCAAACTAATATCACCAATAATTGTTTTACAATTTAGCCATCCTGATGGTCTTTTGGGTGACAAATCATAGCCTATTTCTTTTTTTTCATCCTATTTTTTTTAGAGCTGATTTACCAATACACCACTGATGAGAGGCTACGGTAGTCATAGTTTTCAAAGAGGTAGAAAAAGTAGATTGCTTTATTCTTAGGGATGTTTTATTTACTCAAAAATCTACATTAAGAAGAAAAGTGGTGACTACATATTCAAAAACACTGGCAGTGTTTAAATGGAGCTATGTATGGCAAATGTATGGTTCTTTTTAGAACAAAAGGATTATAAGTCACAACACTACTAAATAAAGTATCAAAATAGCTTTTAATAAAAGACTTTTTTCAATAAGCAAATTTCTTCTGTTTCTCATGTAGTATATACAGTATCTTCAAAAAATGAATGAAACAAATTTGTTTTTCTCTGTCAACTTTGGTTGACCATTACCATCTATATTGTCATAATAATTTTTAAATAGTAATCATGGTATACATTGAGCCCTGTCTGTAATAACAAGTCTTTCGATCTTTATGTCTAAGTTTTCTGTGGTTTAAAAAAGTTACAAAATTATGACAGAATAACTTTTATAAGAGTCATAAAATAAAATCCTGTTATAATTTGTAGACAGATACAGTGCTTCAAATGCTATGCTCAAAGCCCAATGATATTTCTGTGACATTGTAAAGAAAAGGAAGGGTGATTCTGGTAGGTTTAATAACTGCTGAAGTTTTTTTATGTACCTAGCCCTCTCTTGGTATTTATACTCATTTCTGTACTTATCACACTGATATTGGTCTTGACCATGTAACTTGCTTTAGCAAGTGGAAATTTGGATGAAATTGACAGTATATCCAACTTCTCAACAGGCATTATATGTTTTTCTTGTGTTCCTGCCATTGACCATGAGAGGACTACACCCAAGGAAGCTGCCACCCTTTAGCCAGAGTCCCAGAAAGAAAAACATGGCCAGACTTGAATCCAACAGATAGCCCAGAATCCAAGCCCAGAAAAGACTACCTTAGTAGTGCATTGGATGATCAAGGTCCACTATATGAGTGAGAATATGTGGTACTCGATCTTTGTCAGTATTGGGAAACTATGGGGGGGAGATGGGACTAATGGTAGTAAACATCTGTCTGGAGATGGGGAGACACCAATTATCAACAAGGGGGCCTGAATGAAGCATATTTGTAACCTAACCCTTGACTGTACCCCACAATATCAAAATAAAAAATATCAATTATAAAAAAAAAAGAAAACAAGTGGATGATAAAGGACAAATATATGGACTTTGCAGCAACCTGGATGGATTTGGAGTCTATCATACTCAGTGATTTATCACAGAAACAAAGAACAGAGTTCCATATGTTGTCACTCATAAGATGATCTTGAACAATTATAATGCTATAAGAAAGTGATTGGCAGTAATGGGAAACTGTTGGGGGTTGAATTGGCAGTTGAGGGAAACTACTAGGGGAGGGAGGGGCATACTGCATTAACAGGGGTACCTACATGATCAATGTTTGTATACCTAACCCTGAATTGTACCCCACATCTTTACAATAAAAATTTTTTAAAGTTAAAAAAAAAAGACTACCTTAGAACAAACAAACTCCAGACAACTCACCAAACCATGAGTGAACAATAAGTGCTTATCTTAAGTCAGTGAGTTTCCAGGTAATTTGTTATACAGCAGTGTGGTAGCAATAGCTGACAAATACAGTTACCAGACATTAGATTGAAGTGAAAATTATTCAACATTTTATTCATGATAGTTAATGTAAATCAGCCTTGTAAAAGTTTTGAAATCAGAAAATATACTTTTGAAATCCAGCTCTCTAGCCTTAATTTTGTCATCTATAAAAAGAAGACGATGATACTTATTTCACAAATTTCTGGCAAAAGTGAACTGAGAATCCTCAACATAATATGCTCCATATAAAGGGCTTGAGAGATAATATGAGATATAATAAAAGTTCAAAAATTGCTAACTATGAGTATTATTTTTATCAGATAACACTGATTGAACATTTATTGTTAACAGAAGAACTAAAACTAACTGAAATTTAGAAGAGAAACAACAAAGCTTATTTTTGGTTTAGAGTCAGAAATCACTAATAAAACAAAACCACCTGCAAGGCAACATATTCAATATTGACTGTCGAACATAGCCAAAGGCAATTGCTTTAGAATTAAACACAGGTTTGGAACAGGGATTTATTTTTTTGAACACCGATAAGCACTGATCATATCAGAAACACTATGTAAAATTTGATGGATAAGTTCCATTAAATAAGTAAAAATTAAGGCATCATCTTGTCCAAATATTGTTAACAACAGGCACTAAAGATCCAAAGCAGGTAGCCCAGAGCTCACTAGGGAGGAGAGTTTTCAACATAAGCTTGTGCTGCAAAAACAAATACCCACATCATTAAATGAAAACCAAGCCAAAGAACCTTAAGCTTTGTTCTTGAAAACAAGCTAATCTAATTTGATAGAAACCCACTAAGTGATTAGAAAACTCAACCATGTGGTCTTCAGTAAATTAATGAAATTGGTTGGGGACCCAATGTCTCAGACATACCACGCTGCTCTTTTTTCAGATGGACCGGAGAAGTAGGCAAATAGAAAATAACGTAAAGTTTAGGTGGATGTGTATCTAGCTTCACATAGCAAGGATTCCCCTCAGAAGCCACAATGTGCCCCATTACTGTGTCTTCCAGATACTGTTTCATGATTACATTAAGACATTCGGTACTTAAACATTTAAGAAAGTAGATCTTCTGTTAACTATTTTTACCACACATATGTGGGCATGCACACACACACAAAAAGCAAAAACAATAACAAGGGTTACAAGGAAACTTTTGCAGGTGATGGATATGGCTATTACCTGAATTTTGGTGATGATAACATCACTATATATACACATAGCCAAACTCACCAAATTTATGCATTAATTATGTGCAGTTTTTATATACTAAAGCAGTTTTAAAATACCAATTGTATTGCAATAAAACTAGAAAAATGGGCAATACTTCAATTAATCTAAATTGTCAAACAATAGAGGGCCTAGAATTACCTGGAAAACTTGTTTAAAATGCAGATCCTGCCCAGACCCCAGGTCTTCTGATTCAGTAGTTTGGAGTGATGATTGAGACTTTTCTTTTTCCTCCCATACCTACCAGGTGATTCTCAAGAAGAGCGTTTGCGGACCATTTATTAAAGAATGTTAAGTTAAGCTTAATTGGAAGTCATAAACTTTGGTCCTTGGTCAAAGATGTGGGTTTTTTCCTCACATATTTATTTGATGGTAGAAAAAAATGACATTTCACAAAGATAATCAGTTTTTCCCCCCAAAAATAAGACATAGGTGATTCTTGTGCCTGCCTTCTCCATGTTAAGAATACATTAGCGGCAAGTAGTGGCAGGAAAGTTATTTGGGAGAACCTTGAAAACATGAAAATGAGAGACCAAAGTCATTGAAGGTAGGATGTCAATCAAGATTTTCCTGAAGCCCAGGAATGGCATTATAATAATCATAGCTGGCATTTAAGGAATGTATGTAATGAACTGAACTTTTGGCTAAGTGCTTTACATGCATTGTCTCTAATTCTCATAACAATCCAGGAAAGTAGATACTTTTTAAAATTGTAAAATTTGAAAGCCAATGATCAGAAAGATTAAATGTTTTACCTAAGGCCACACAGCTGGCATAGGATAGTGCTGGGCTTCAAGCCTGGGTTTCCTGGCTCTGAGGCTCCCCCTTTTCTTAATGATCCATCACTCTTCCAACTCAGTGTATTAAGGGGGAAGAGAAGTGCGGAACAAATGTTGAAGTCAGTGGGCTAGGATTCAGGAATTGCAAAGAAGGCTTACAAATCAAAACTTGACAAAGCAACTAAGAAGTGTTTTCCATAAGTAAATCTTTTATGTCACCAGAAATACCATAGGAATTCTCCCTTTTTAAGGGGATTTTTGTAGAGCAAATAATTCAAAGACAACTTTGTGTTCATTCTAACTATTGATATTATCCATTATTTACCAGTAATTTTAAAAATTGATGGAAATTCTTATAAGTGGATTCAATGACCTGTAAAACTTAGAATATGATCATATGTGATTTTGATACCATTATGTGTATGTGTATATAAAAACAGGTCTTAAGTTTTGAAGGATATCCTCCACTTAAAAAAAAATTGGTCCCATTGTGCCCATAAATCACCAAAATGGCCTAGAAATTGATGTTATTCAGCATTTAGATTTCATTTTAATTCAACTGTTTTGAAACTTAGAGGGGCACAAAATTATGTATAAGATCAAGTGTATAACCATTCGTAGAGGAAATTTGTTCTCTGTACAGATAACTCATTCATTGCCATTTCTCAAAGTTAGAAATGGGCAGTTGAACCATGGAAAAATTCAGAAGGTATAAATCCAGATAACTAAATTCAAGACTTGATATTCCCATTCCTAGGAAGCAAAGTACTTACCATTTTTTATGCCTCTAACTCCCCATTTATTAAATAAAAGAATTAGTAATAACTTCTGTAATTCCTTTCAGCTGCAAAACTCAATCTATAAGAATTATTAACTTATCCTATAAGGAGAAAGAAAAATCACACTAAACTTGAGGTATGTAACTAAAGCCTTAATGCAATTATATTTCTTATTTAAAGTTGTGAATAACTAAAATGGTCACATGACAAAACCCCATGTAAAATTCCTCACCTTGACACATTACTAAGGTTCACTAATATATGGTTCTGCTCTATTTCTGAATATGCAGAAAATTATATATATATTTCGCTTCTCTGAAGTTAGGCATACTCTTGAGATCACTTCTGGCTAATGAAATGTGATAAGTAATATGTGACATCTTGAGGCCAAAGTATTTAATTGCTGGGACTCAATTTTCCAACCCTCACATTTCTCATTTCTCATCTCTCAGAAGGTGCAAAAACAAAATGATGGATCCTCCATTGATGTGGGTCCCTGAGTGACTCTGTATAGCTAAGTATCATTGATCCACATCAGACATATAACACGAATGAGACATATAACATGAATGAGACATATAACATGAATGTCCAAATAATGGGATTTCAAGGGTTAATTTCCTACCACAACAAAAGTCAAAGTATGATACATGATCTAGGAGCATTGGTATCACTTGGGAGATTTTGAAAAATACAGAATCTTAGGTCCCACTCCAGAACTACCGAGTCACAAGCCGTTTATCAAGATCACCATGTGGTTTTTATACACATTAAATCTGGAGAAGCACGGAGAATCTCTTCTGATTTATTCAGAGTTTAAGTAACTTCATCCAATGTAGATATATTTGAAAGATCTACCTTTCTCCACTAATCATATACTTGTTTATTTGAGGATATTCTTCAACACTTCAAAAGCTGTTTCACAATCTGACAAACATAACAAAAAATTCAAACATAATATTTCAGCATTGTATCAAACTATACCTAATAGTAAGAATGTTCTGTTCTTATCTTGAAGAATTAAGGAGAAACACATATAAGTAACTCCTCCCATATGAAATTATTTTTTAAAAGTATTTATAGTTACTGAAATGATTACCACATTCAAGCTGATTAATATGTCATCTCACAGCATTTTTTTTTGTGTGTGGTGAGAATACTTAAGACCTACTCTTAGCAAATTTCAAATATACAATAATTATGATAAACTATAGTCCCATGCTGCATATTGAGTGTCCAGGACTTATTTATCATATAACTAAAAGTTTGTACCATGAAACCAATATCTTTCCATTTCTCCCACCTCCCTAAATCCTGGTAACCACAATTCAACTTCTTAGATTCCATATATAATTGAGATCATGCAGTATTTGTTTTTCTGTGTCTGGCTTATTTCACTACAATAATGTCCTCCAAGTTTATTCATGTTGTCACAGGTGGCAGGATTTCCTTCTTTTGTAAGGCTGAATAATATTTCATTGTGTGTATAATCACATTTTCTTTATTTATTCATCCATCAATGGATACAAGTTGATCCCGTATCTTGGTTATTGTGAATAATGCTGCAGTGGACATGAGAGTACAGACATCTCCTCAATATACTGATTTCATTTCCTTTGGCTGTATACCCCAAAGTGGGATTGCTGGATCATATATTAGTTATATTTACAATTTCTTGAGAAACTTTTATACTGTTTTCCATAATAACTACCAATTTTTTTTTTTTTTTGAGTTGGAGTCTCACTCGGTCACCCAGACTGGAGTGCAGTGGCTACTCCCAGCCACCGCAGCCTTGCCTGCTGGGCTCCAGTGATCCTTCCGCCTCAGCCTTCCAAGTAGCCGGAATTACAGGCATGTGCTACCACACCCGACTGATTTTTTGATTTATTGTAGAGATGAGGTCTCGTTGCCCAGGCGGGTCTCGAACCCGCGGGCTCAGGCAATCACTCACCTCAGCCTCCCAAAGGCGCAGGATTACAAGCTGAGCCACCGAGCCCGGCAACTGTACCAATTTTCATCCCCATAAACAGTATTCTAGAGTTTGCTTTTCTGCACACCCTTATCAATACTTAGTATCTTTTGACTTTTTGATAAGAGTCATTTAACAGAATGATATCACAATAATATCTCATTGTGATTTTGATTTGCATATTCATGATGATTAGTGATGCTGTGTACCTTTTCATATAACTGACAGTTATTTGTATGTCTTCCTTGAAAAATGACTATTCAGGTTCTTTGCCCACTTTACAATTGTTTGCTGTTTTGAGTTGTATGAGTTCCTTACAGTTTGGATATTTACCCCTTGTCAAATATATAGTTTCCGGGCGTGGTAGCGCATGCCTGTAATTCCGGCTACTCCCAAGGCTGAGGCGGAAGGATTGCCGGAACCCAGGAGGCAAGGCTGCGGTGGCCGGGAGCGGCCACTGCACTCCAGTCCGGGCGACCGAGTGAGACTCCAACACCCCCCCAAAAAAAAAAAAATATATATATATATAAATATATATAGTTTATAATTATTTTTTCTCATTCTGTAGTTTGCCTTTTCATTTTGTTGAATGTTTTCTTTTCTGTACAATAATGTTTCAGTTTGATGTAGTCCACTTGTTTATTTTTGCCTTTGTTGCCTGTGCTTTTGGCCAAAAGATTATCGCCAAGACAAACGTAATGGAGCTTCCCCTGTGTTTTCTTCTTGGAGTTTTATGGTTTCAGGTCTTATGTTTAGATCTTTAATTCATTTTGAATTGAATTTTGTGTATAATATATGATAAAGATTCAATTACTTTTTTGTATGTGGATATCGTGTTCCCAGCACAATTTATTGCAGAGACTATTCTTTCTCCATTGTGTATTCTTGATGTCCTTATTGAAGATTAGTTGACTGTATATGCATGGGTTTATTTCTAGACTTTCTATTTCTATTTCATTGGTTTATGTATCTGTTTTATGCCTATAGCTCTGTTATATAATTTGAAACCAGGAAGTATAATGTTTCCTACTTTGTTCTTCTTGTCCAGGATTGCTTTAGCTATTTAGAATCTTTTTGTGGTTTCATATGGATCAAACAAATTTCTTGATGAGCTAGAAGATGAGTGATTTTGACTTCAAGTTATCACAATCAACATGTTTCTCTTTAACAGGAGAGGCCTAGTGACCAATTTACCATATAATTTATTTAAAGTCTGTTATCTCGCTAGCATTTATTTATTAACACTTATTAAATAAGTATTTTCAAGTACCTACTGTGTGTTCCTGGACTATTGCTTTTTATTGTGATAAAATTTACATAATATAGAATTCACGATTTTAAAGTGAAATTCAGTGGCCTTTGGTATATTCACAATGTTGTACAACCACCACCACTATCTAGTTTGAGAATATTTTCAGCACCCCACAAGGAAACCTCACACTCTTCAAGTAGTCACTCTTCATTCCTCCCTCCCCATAACCCCAGGCAACCATTAATATATTTTTTGTCTCTGTGAATTTGCTTACTCTGGATATGCCACATAATGGAATCGTATATTATGTGGCCTTTGTGTTTAGCTTTTTTCAGTTAGCACAATGATTTTTAGGTTATCTATGCTATAGCATGTATCCATTCAGTACCTGATAATTTATAGGATTGAATAATGTTTAATTGCATGGAAATGCCACATTGTGTTCATACATCCATCATTTTATGGACATTTGGGTTTTCACCTTTTGGCTATTATGATTAGTGCTGCTGTGAACATTCTATACGAATTTTTTTTGAACATCTGTTTTCAATTCTTTTGGGTGTGGAATCATTTTTAAACTGTGAGAAAAACATAGATATAATTCTCTTTCTTCAGTGTATTTACAACTAGCAAGGACAAGAAAAATATTTATTGAAAGTAGAAAATGTCAGCGTCCCATAGACAACGGTCAGGCAGTCTTTCAGTTAAATATCTCAGAGCTAAACAAATCCAAAGTCATAGAAACCAATAAACCAACAAAAAGTTAGGAGGCTTTGTAGTTAGTTATACATGATTCCAATTCCATTTCTACCATCTACTGGTTGTGTGACCCTAGACAATTTCTCTAAGCTTTAATTTCCTGCTTTGTAAACTGAGAATAGTGTTAACACACATTGCTTCACAGAGTTGTTTGGAAACTAAATGTGACAATGCATGTAAAGTATAGTAAGAGCTCAATAAGTGGTCATTACTGTTATGTGCATTTCAAAGAAAAATGGCACTTAATTGAGGCAAAGTAAAAACATATGAAGGGGTCCTAGTGTAGCTCTTTAGAGACCCTTCCTTATTTGATTTTTGAAATCCTGTACTCAATTGGTAACTCATTTTATGTATTTGGTGAGGATGGCCTCAGTCTTCAGTCCCAGGAATGGGCACCTGAACCAGCTTAGTAAATAGAAAACTATCACCTGGTCAGAGTGATGGCTTCAGGAAATAGCATGCAACCCATACTGAAACAGAGCATAAAGTGATGTTGCTATAAGGATCCTAGCACAGAAAGGTTACTTTGCATTTAGAACTATTGAATAAGGAGGATGTAACCTGTATCTTCTTTTGGCCATTGGTGTATGACACATGGACAAAGACAGTTTCTATAAGAAAAATTTGACCAACACACTTATAAGTGGTACTGTTAGAGTTACAGAATTTGTTGACTGTCTTTGAGCCCTTGGATTCAGCTATTCCTACAATTAGATATACATGGATACTTCAGGTACTTGAGTCTATATATGCATATATGTATGTCTTTACTTATTTATTTTGCTATCTTGAATTGGGGTTCTGTCCTTTTTAACTTAAAAAGCCAAGACTAATATAAAATCTAATCTAGAACCAGGTGAATTAACTTGTTTATATAATTCTAAATTAATGAAGCATGGGAAACCTGCCATTTTCCCATCTCTTGGCACAGATCTCTTCATAATATGGTAGGTCAGAGGTTATTCATATACAACCATGGGCTGTCTCTATTCCCCTGTTTCCAACTTTAAACATGTAAAACTCTTCCAATATGAGGTTAACCAGAAGCTTGTATTGAAGATATGTGCCTGGAGCTTGTAAAAGTCAATGGTCAACATATGGGACTGAGGGCATTCCATCAAAACAAAACAGTAAATACACAGGAGTTTTGTTTGAGAAATGCAAAAACTGTGGCCTCTGATTTTTGAAGCCAGTCTTCAACATGTCCTTAACTATCACAACTTAGTGCAGTCTTATCCCATGACAGAGTTAGCATCGAATGCCTATGCTGGCACAGATTATCCTTAGGGGCAGAGGCACCAAAAACAAGAGATTTATCATTAGGAGTGGCCATAAGTAAGATTATGTTCTACTTCTCCAAGAAGGTTCAAAAGAGGTGACTAAGGTCACAGATAGCATGTACAATGCTTCATAACATCATGAGGTTACACTTTTCCATTTGGTATATGACTTGGAACCAATCTGACTTTTGTTTTTCTTCTTTTGCCTTCCTACTTGGTTTTTATTTTATTACATTCTACCACTCCTCTTGGTTTACCATAAACCCTCTCTCTTAGCTTCCATGCTATTGTTTCCTACCATTAAGCTCTAATTTCTGTTTCAATTTAATCTGTTTCTGCTCTTCTGCAATGCAAGGCTATGTATACATTCATTATGTATGAAGAGTTTATTCTCTAAAATAACTGAAAAAATAAAAAATGTACAGACATCAGTGTTATGAGCTGATGCTCAAACAAAGAGAATTCCAAAGTAAACTGCACAATTAAAAAGAATAGGTAATACACCCATGCCTCATGTTACCCTGCTGGTTTATGCAAGTCCCCAGAAAATGCTATAAACAATTTGTGATAATCTACCAGGGTTGAAATGTTTGTCAATGCCTCTCAGAAAACAGCTGAAATGCTTAGACCAGCTTCCTGGCCCAGCAGACACTTTCCCCAGCAATTTCAACTGAAGGGGCTTCAAAACAGTGTAATAACTACTTTCCCCAAAACACAAATCTGAAACTAAATAGGATCATCAAGAAGAAGAGACTGTTCTGAAACTGGGGCAACAATTGCTGTGTTCAATAAAAAAATAGCATCTTACCCAACATCAAAAGCAATTTTATGAAATTGGTAATTTCAACACGCCACACTGCCCAAGCCAGGCACTGGAGAATGTATTCGTGAGAGTAGCAAAAGTCCCAGTTGATCACCAACCAGCTGATTCATAAAAACTAGACATGTAGAAAATATAAAAGCTGAGGCTAGCTTTCCAGTTGAGCAAAATGAGATCCTAGGCAGCATCAAAATGTAACATCTTTTTATAACAACAAATTCATAGGTCAGTATTAACCAAGATGAGCAGTGAATATGTCCTTGAAGAGATCATATTAAAAAAGTAACCACCCCTGTAATCAATCAGTTGTCACAATACCCAAATGCCTCCATTTAAGACCTTCCTCATATAAAATACTTTAGTGCCTATTTTGAAAATCATCTGGGTCCATTTATTTCTCCTGATGGAGACTGATAGTGAAGTAAGGCAGCTCTATATCTTGTTTTAAATAATATGATCCATTTGAAAAGCCTTTTTAAATAAAAAGTCCTATCATTCATGAGAAGTTGAAGACTTCTATGCATTTTTGTTAATTATGAACAAATGATATTGAACTGTGCCTAGGGCAGTAATAATACTTCAACTAAAACCTTTTCTTTTTTTTTTTTTCCTCATCTTTTTTTTTCTATTTTTATTTTGTTTTTATATATATTTTTTTGAGTTGGAGTCTCACTCTGTCGCCCAGACTGGAGTGCAGTGGCCGCTCCCGGCCACCGCAGCCTCGACCTGCTGGGCTCCGGCTATCCTTCTGCCTCAGCCTTCCAAGTAGCCGGAATTACAGGCATGCGCTACCACGCCCAGCTGATTTTTTGATTTATTGTAGAGATGAGGTCTTGCTGCCCAGGCGGGTCTCGAACCCGCGGGCTCAGGCAATCTGCTCACCTCAGGTTCCCAAAGGCACGGGATTACAGGTTGAGCCACCAAAAATCTAGGTTGACAGTTTTTGTCTCGCCAAGTTGCCCAAGCGGGTCTCAAACCCGCGGGCTCAGGTAATCCACTCACCTCAGCCTCCCAAAGGCGCGGGATTACAGGCTGAGCCACCGAGCCGGGCTAACTAAAACCCTTTCTTGAGTACTTACTTTGTGCCCAGCATTGTGCCAAGGCTCCCAACAAGCCTGTGAAGTTAGTGTTTCTACCTTCATTTTACTGATAAGAGAATTAAAGCTTAGCTGATTTGTATTTTGGCCACAGTTTCATATTACTAATAAGTGGTGATCTAGTGCTTAAACCCAAATTGGTCTAACGTCAAAGCCCATACTTAATGAAAGGACAGGCCAAGAGCGGGAAATGCATTTTTCTTTACTCTTCTTCCTAAACTTAATACAATGATGAGAAAGTAGAAGCTATGCTTTTGGAGAAATGCACACTTTAAGTAAAATTAACTTTGCCAACTTTGTCTTTTTAGGAACAGACATCCTGGTGTCAGGTATCGCATAGTGTCAATCAAGCTTGCCTAGAGTAAAGGGAATTTACAAGGCCTAAGATATCACACATTGGTCAAGGACTGTAAAAGTCATGAATCTTGTAATTACAAAAGGTATGACACTCCCAGAGCGGGAGCGGGTGGGGACTTAATCTTCCAGAAGAACATCCCTATCTCCAGGGAAGTCAAGGATCCCCCAAAGCTACCTACTGGGAATGCCTAGGAGATAAGGAAGAAGTGCACACAGGAGAATTAGAATCCTTGTCACGCCCTTTTCTAGGGGTTATGATAATGAGTCTCTGTGTCACAGGATCTCCAAGACATCCACAGGTGGTCCTTAAGGAAGACACGGGCAGTCACATTCAGTCACGAGGAGCATCTCCAAGGAAAGAATTTAAGCCAAAACTTGGGGCGCTACGAGGTCACACTCACCTAGAGTGTAGGCTCACTCCCTGTCTGTGGGGGATGAACTTTTCTTAAATAAATCTTTTCTTCTCTCGCCTCTGTGTGTCGCAATTCTTTGCAATTTACTCGGATCTCTGGGTTGCCAGCGCGCACCCCGGCAAGCTCCTGCGCCTCTCTCCGGAGGCCTCTTCAGCCTTTCTGCCTCTCCAACCTCACCCTGTCAGTACTCTAACTTAACTCACATTGCCTCTCCTCAGTTGTACATTCATTTTGATTTCAAGCTTTTGTAAAATGTAATCCCGCGCCTTTGGGAGGCTGAAGTGAGTTGCCTGAGCCCGCGGGTTTGAGACCCGCCTGGGCAGGCGAGACCTCATCTCTACAATAAATCAAAAAAATTAGCCGGGCGTGGTAGCGTGAGCCTGTAGTTCCAGCTACTTGGAAGGCTGAGGCGGAAGGATCACCGGAGCCCAGCAGGTCGAGGCTGCGGTGGCCGGCCACTGCGCTCCAGTCTGGGTGACAGTGAGGCTCCAACACACACATACACACAAAAAAATGTATTTCTTGATAAACTGTAAATAGTAAGTCTAAAATTCCTGAAATAGTCTCCCTGTTAATATCTAAATATATCTAGGAAAGAGAGGAGTTTTGGCGATCTAATCTATAGTGTAGAAACTTAGAACCCTATATTTGAAGTAGAATGCCCAAATTCTGTTGTAAGGTTTTGGATTTGTTACATAATATCTCTCAGTCCCTATTTCTTTATCTTTTCAAAGAAAGCAATAATTCCTGCTTTCCAGAGTTGTGAAGATTAAATGAGATAGTTCTGATATTGTGTCTACCCAATAATAAGGGCTCTTTAAATTCTGTTTTTCTTTTCTTCTGCCATGATCACTTTTTTTTTTTTGGACCTCACAGTGAAAAGCTTGTATATTCTTTCAAACATCAGATTCTGATAATGCAATGATTAATGGGCAGCATGGACCAAGCAAGCTTATGCAGGGCAGCAGAAAAGGCATATTGAAAGCAAACTTTCAGGTAAACAAGCCCAAGACTGATGTGGATATACAAATAATTTGAATGGAAAATATGAGTAAGAAATGACTAGTGAACCCAACACTTTCCCAGTGGTTGTTATTCTGTTTATTCTGTTCCAATTCTCCCCTTCCTAGGCTTAATTTCCAAAGATAATTGTCAATGAAACAAAACAAAGGCTGCAGTAAATAAAATCATTTAAAACAACTGCAGACATTTTTAAGTTTCAAATATGTGATATAAGGGACACTTCAAAAGTTGTTTTGGTTCAACAACAGCATCAGCAAAAAGGAAATCCAGCATCTTCTATCAGTATGGAAATTTCAATTCCTTGTTTGTCACGTAAAAATAAGAAAATAGCTTCCTGAAGACAGCATTTGGGATTTATAAGCACAGTAAGTTCCACTAAGTCATTATTCATATTTTCTTTGAATTGCTACTTGCTCGGATTCTTGGCCATTCTAATTAATTGTTTCAAAGAGTCTTTTTAAAGTAGCTAAGATTTTTTAAAAATGTATGTTTACATTTACTGTCCCATAATAAACCTTTTGTGTAAAAGCTTCCCAATCACAGAGGAGTGGTTGAGAATTTGGAATCTGGGTTCAAGTCTGATTTATCACTAGCAAGATATGTGTTATCAGGCAGATTATTTCACCTCTCTCAAGTCCCAGATTCCCCACTTAAAAAACAAGACTTAGAAAAGGCTCTGGCACACGAAAAAGTGCTCAGCTTCACTCATCAGAGAAATGCAAATCAAAACCACATTGGGATACCATCTAACCCCTGTAAGAATGTCCATCATTAATAAAACAAACAACAACAGATGCTGGCAAGGATGCGGAGAAAAAAGAATGCTTCTACACTTCTGGTGGGAATGCAAACTTGTACAACCTCTCTGGAAAACAGTCTGGAGATTTCTGAAAGAACTAGAAATTGACCTTCCATATGACCCAGCAATTCCCCTATTGAGAATATACCTGGAGGAACTCAAATTATTCTACAAAAAAGATACCAGCACACATATGTTTGTTGCAGCTTTATTCACAATAGCAAAAACATGGAACCAACCATGTTGCCCATCAAAGCTGGACTGGATATAAAAAATGTGGCACATATACACAATGGAATATTATGCAGTCATAAAGAACGACAAATAAATGGACATTGCAGCAACCTGGGTGGATTTGGAGTCGACCATACTCAGTGATTTACCACAGAAAAAAAGAACAGAGTTCCATATGTTCTCACTCATAAGATGACCTTGAACCATTATAATGCTATAAAACAGTGATTGGCAGTAGTGGAAAACTGTTGGGGTCGGGGGTGGGGGGGCCTGGCAGTTGAAGGAAACTACTGGGGAAGGGAGGGGCATACCTCATCAACAAGGGTATCTGCATGATCAATGTTTGTATACCTAACCCTGAATTGTACTCCACATCTTTATAATAAATAAATAAACTAAATTTTAAAAAATGACCACACCAAAAAAAAAAAAAAGAAAGAAAAGGTTCTGGGATCCTTATAGAGTCATGAAAACTGAATAAAGTAATGAAGAACTGAATACATGTAGCTATTTTGATGAACATAACTATAGATCTTAAAATCCTAACTGGTTCATCTGAAAGCCCATAGCCATTGCAGCTCCTAGAGGAGAATTCTCTTGGATGCTACTAAGTTTTTCCCTGATTTTTATGGAAAATGAGACATAAGTAAAAATTGGTTTATTGATATGCCAATGTAACACAGCCATAATATGGAACATAACAGGTTTGCAATTAATAGTGAGAGTGACTAATATAATCACTATTTTAACAGTAGATACAAATACTCACTGAATATTTATTTGGTGTCAGGCAATACTCTACAATCTTTACATATTATTGCTTAACTGAATAATCACAACACTCTGAGAAGTATATACTATTATCATTCTCAGTTTACAGATGAGAAAGGGTTGAATCATTAGCTCTCTTTATCCATGCTCCTAACAACAGTGCTCTACAGGAAAGGATATATATTTAACTCAATCTTCTCCCACACTGACGTCTAGTGACATTTAATGATGTTCTTAGGATCATACATCTAGAAGGGACAAACAGGAACTCTAGACTGGACTACTCTATCTTTTATTGCAATGACTCTCATACTTTTGGGATATTGTGAGCAGTTGAGTTAGACAGACAGAGAAAGAGAGAGAAACACCAGTCACCCTGCTGACCAGTGTCAGATTGGAGAAGATCTGGCTCTAATAACTAGATCATGGTGTTCTTCTGCTGAATATAAACAGTTTCACAGAATACCACCTCAAATTAGACAAGGCTACTCTGATAAAGACTGACAAAAAGAGACCACTCTCTAATCATCTCTGAGCACAAACAATAATATGGACAAGATCCAAACCACAGAAATGAACAAACCTCCCCTTTTCTTGGCTAACAAGTGATTATTATTTTCTGGTAATAATTGCTTTAGATCCACTTTGTTTCTCCAACCTACTTATAAAAATTTTTAAGATACCCAATCTAGACTCGCTCCTTTTTTCTGATGGCACCCAGTTTAAAGCAAAACCACGAAACCTCCCCAAATTATCTTACAAGTCAAATCCTATGGCAAGCCCTTTCTCACATCCGCTTTCTGTGATTCCCTATACTCCCCCAAGGTATGCTGTACCTGTCTCTCTCCATTACAAGCCAAGACACTTAACTTTTATTGACTATAAGTGTGTTCTTAGTATGCTTTGGTGCTCTTGGCCATAGTATCATAGAATTTTCAAATACATTGCTTATTATTTATATATATTACTTATACATATATAAATATCTATCTATATTTAATTACCATTTATTATCTCTGGCCATTGTTCCTAAAAGAAAGTGCATTCATCAACACAATGTAGAAAATAATCTCAAAAACAAAGGGAAACCCCCAAGCTGTGGTCAATTTTATGAATTTAGCTTTATGAAAAGGTCTGCATGCTGTTCTTATTTTTGTGAATTCATTTTGGTCTAACAAATCCTTTGTCATGGCCCACCACTACCAGGAAGAGATCCAGGCTTTGGGGAGCCTAAAGCTTATATGATTCGGGGATTGGGAAGGCTTTCTAAGAAGAATACAAAATAAGGTGGGAAAGTTGATGTTTATTGAAAATAAGAAAAGAAATGCAACAATTCTTGGAATCTTGGAGAGGTAGGTGCTCTTCTTCTGGTATCTCTTTAGGCACTTTATCAGAAACACTTAGACAGAAATTATTCGTGTTTGTAATCTGGCTTGCCCTCCCCACCCAGAGCACAACACAGCGGCTGTGTAAGAAGAGGTTTCCAAAACTCAAGATTCATGTGTTTCATAGTAAAGTCGCCAAGGACTGGCATTTAGTAACATTGCCTTATGTCATGCTGTTTCAAATAATTAATTTTCAAGAAATCAATTCCAAATAATCTCACAGGTTAAAAGAATAAACAAGTATTTGTATCATTTGGTTCACTTCACTATCTGTCAGCTATTCTTCCTCCTTCGCTTTCAGCTGAAAACTATGAGCATTTCAGCCTTGAAAAATCATAATTTTGATAGGCACAATTACCTAGCTACAAATACAAGGACAGTCAATTCAATACATTTTGGCCAGAGAATCGTCGATCACTGACCTATGGTTAACTTGATGTTCTTGCTTCCTTTCTTCATAAAACTCAACATTTTATTTTGTTTGGTTTGGTTTCTAACTCCCCTTCTGTTTTCTTTGCATTTGTGTTGGCTTCTATTTCCTTACTCCTCAACCTGTTCCCTTGTTCTGGCCACTTGAATCTACTCGTTTCAGTGAATTTTACACAGCTGGGTAGGTTTGCAGGTGGCAGCTAATGTATTGTACAGGTGGCTTCATAAATCCTGATTCATTTCATCTGGAGGAGCTAGCATTTTCTACTGGAACATGTTTAGGGCACTTAGCCCCAGTAATTTTGAAGCCAGTGTTTAAGATGAGATGATCTTCGGCAAAGTCACATCAGGTTTTTATGTAACGCTTATTTTCTAACACATCTTTTAAGATAACCAATGGCACATAGTCCCAATAATTATGATTATGATTATAGACCTCACTGGTCCTGATTTTCCTGGGGGTAGTGACATTGTGTGCTATAATGGGAAAACCTGGTACTTAGAGTCTTAACTGTGGTTCAGGCTGTAACTCTAACTGCATGAACATAGTTGGACAAGACATTTGACATCTCTAAAACTGGATTTCCTAATAATGTGGAGATGACGGCATTCAAGTCTTAGGATTTGTGAGAATTAATTAGCATAATGATTTTCTTAATTTCTTGAGTTAACTAATGTGTCTTTCTAAGGCTATGTGATGATTTTGAGAGAAATAAGAACACGTGGACAAAAACTCAGCAAATTCTACTGAGGCATTAATTTTACTTAAGAATTGAGCTTTAAATAATTTGATGAGGATGTTCAAATACTATTTTTATATTACAATAATTATTATGGAGCTTGAAGCAAAATGTGTAGGCTTTCCATAAAGATATCTATAATATCATAGAAAATTTGTACTTGTGTAGGTAATTTTAGTTTATGGCCCCAGGCCCAGGAAATTAGAAAACTAGCCTCCTGTGCCATTAGGCATAGTGTGGTGCAAAATTAAAGTATGTAAAATTCTTTTGTATTTATAAAGCATTCTGTGAGGTTTTAGAACAATCCTAGTGTACATGTTGCTATCTCTCTTGTGCTTGGGAATGAATATAGCTGAAATTCATGGATACTTATTTTAAGATAGAAATATATCTTTTGTGAATAGTATTAACTGAAGAGAGAAGAAAGTGATTAGTCATATTTACAATCTTTCACAAAACCTTGGAGATTGTAATTGGTTATTACCTTTAAAATGGAAGACTATGGTCCTCCTGTGGTTTTCATGATCCCGAAGTAGAGATGGAGACTGAAGTGGGCTAACAGAGGTAATAAAACTTAGAAGGCAAGAAGGTGGGAGGGGTGGAGAGGTAGAGAGAAGAGGGACTTGGCCAGGAAAAAAAGGATAGGAAAGCAACAATGGTTTCCTGTTAGCCAAATACTTAGCAGGCATATAGCGTGCAGCTTCCTGAAATGCTATAATATTTTTTATTTGTCTTGTTTTATTCTTTTTTTTTTTTGAGTTGGAGTCTCACTCTGTCGCCCAGATTGGAGTGCAGTGGCCGCTCCTGGCCACCGCAGCCTTGACCTGCTGGGCTCCAGCGATCCTTCTGCCTCAGCCTTCCAAGTAGCCGGAATTACAGGCATGCGCTACCACGCCTGGCTGATTTTTTGATTTATTGTAGAGATGAGGTCTCGCTGCCCAGGCAGGTCTCGAACCCGCGGGCTCAGGCAATTCACTCACTTCAGCCTCCCAAAGGTGTGGGATTACAGGCTGAGCCACCAAGTCCAGCTTTTTTTATTCTTACCTAATGATTCTTAGATGAACCAGAGCTGAAAGTTATTCAGTATTTTATTCTTACATATTTAAGATGCTTATTCACTTATATATTACCATACTTTTACTTCTCTCTTTTTCTCTACCATCAAGGAAAATATCGGATAAAGACACACCAAAGGAGATGGTAATACTAATAGCTAATTTATTGAACACTTATTATGTGCCAGGCACATGCCCATTTAATCTTACAACTAAGCTATGAAGTAGGGGCCATTACTATTCCTATTTTATGGGCATGACAAAGAGAAATAATAATAACAGCAGTTAAAGTTTAGGGGATTTCCCATGTGCCAGGCAATGCTTTAACTGCTTTTGTTTGTTAGACTGCATAATAATCCTATGAAATAGGCCATATTTATATGCTGTTTGATCGAAAAAGATGCCCAGGTAAAAACAGGTTAATTGACTTCACATAACACAGCTAGCAAGAGGTAGATCAGAGATTTGAACTCAGTCAATCTAGCCTTGGAGCCCATTCTGGTAACTTTAGTTTGTACTGCCCCCACGTAGAAAAAAACTGGGAACTTCTGCTCTATTCTGCAGGAGGAGATATGAGGGCTAGACCTTCCCCAGCTCCTCCTCCCTACTACCTTCTCTCTTTGTCCCCTTGGGAAAAGGGGATTTTATCTGATCACAGACACTTGGAGAAGGAAATGAGAAGGAGCACTTCTTCGGTCCACTGTAAAGAAGAGCCTGTTCTCAGGGTATACACTTTCTCTTCTCAAGTTCCTGCCCTGTGGTACAACCTGGATCCCTAGATGATTGTAAGAAGAGTCTTTAGAATATGACTTTCATCAGAAAACTGGATAACGAGGTGACAGAGGACTTTGAAGCCATAAAGAAAATGGGTATTGACAGCTGCAGGGTGTCATCTCTGACCTAGGTCAGAAAGAGAACCAAGGAAGGTGAGTTTACTGGGACATGAGTTCCAGAGTCCAACAATAGAAGGTGGAATCATGGCAGACCTTTCTGGCAGGATCTGGAACCAAGGAGGAGATAGAGCTGCTGCAGACTACATGGCAGAGGCAAAGAGCAAGAAATACCCTAGCTTCTCCTTTCTCATACCTTCCTGTCTCAAATCAGTTTATCCCATTGGCTGAACCCAGCTGGCACAAGAGCCTGGAAAGTGCAGTGGGCAGCCTCTCACTGCCCAGAGTGGAACAAGGCAGGGATGATATGTGGATCCGAAGGTCTGACAACCCACATCTCGTGTCCATTCGACTGACCAAGGAAGATACAAAGAAGCCAGACTGTGGCCACATACCAAAGCCTAGTTCTCTTTCTTGCTTTACCAGTAAGAAAGTTAAAATATTATTTTAACCTTCACTTTTATAACTGATACTCTTTCTCAATTTACTTAAATTTTACTGGGGCAAGTAAAAGGGTTTAAGTATTATGCTCTACTTCCACTCCAAATGGCAAACTTAGGGTTAAATTGTGAGCATTGAATGATTTTAAATATATAGTACATATATTCACTATAATTTATTAGGTACTAATATGCACTATATATTTATTCATTCAAATTGCACATAGGTAAAATTATTTTAGAAGAAATTCTATTTTAGTAGTATTCTCATCACTTGCTTTATCAACGCTAACAAGCATTCTAGTGGTAGTATGAAAATAACTAATTATTTTTATGATAATGAAGAATTTAAATAGCTCAGTGGGATAAATTAGATCTAAACCATGGCTTAGCTAGTTTTTCCATCTTTGGAATACTAAACTGGAATAAATGATTTAATCCTTCTAATATGAAAACATCTCTTTTCAACTTTAAAGAAAAAAAGATACTTATTCTATTTTGAGAATGATGAATTAATTTGGGGATGGGAATGTGAAAAAGTGATTTTTACTTAAGGGATAAAGCCCAGAATTAAGTTAACTTGGTCAAAGTCCTAAGTGGTAACAATGGCAGACAACAGCAACAAAACATTAGACATAATTTAAACAAACATTAGACAAAATTTAAACATTAAGACATAAAGCAGAGTTTGGATGGAGTCTTCTTAACCTTGTAGTATTGACATCATGAGCCAGATAATTATTTGTTGGAGATACAGAATGTCCCATGTAATGTAGGCTGCATCCTTGGCTTCTGCCCACTAGACGCCAGTAACTCTCCCAACTCCCAGCCTCAGTCATGACAACCATGTCTCTAGACATTGCCAAGTGTCCCCGGGTCAGGGAGTGGGAGAGAAAGGAGGCTTAATAGCCTTGTGCTGAGAATTGCTGTTCTAGATTTACAGTTAATGTTATCCTTGGTCATGACTGTTCATCATTTTTGTTGAATTAGTTCCAAATTTAGATTTAGAAACAACTCATATTGTATTCTACTGGTGTAGAAATAATATCAAAGGATTAAATCTTTTTGTGAGATTACATATTTTATAACTATCTCTTTTATGTTAAGGTGAGCCAAATTATAGTTTCAATATGCCTGATAGGTCCCAAGATAACTCAAATACATTGTGAAAAGGATATACTTGCTGAGGGTGCTAGAGAAGACAGGGAAGAGAAGGAGGAGAATAAATCATTTCTAAATGTAGTGCTATCTTCTGAAATAGATGATTTAGGTAACTTCTTTTAAAAATAGACATTTATTAGTTTTATGAATTGTTTCTAATTATGAATTTAAATGTTAGGTTCCATTTATTTCATTAGTAGTTATATGACATGGTGCATCTTTACTGATGAAAACCTCATTCAAAAGGTTTAAATTCCGTTAATTCTCAGGTAATAAACATCCTTAGAACAGATTATCTTAAAATCTTTTAAGTAATCATAAGGAAAGAACGAGGTTCCATGTAAAATATGTTTCTCAAACAGTTTAAAAAAGAGATTTATCCTCTCCTATGACTTGTAAAGGACACTTGAAACAAAAAGCAAATCAAACCACAACAGAGAAGAAAAATATAAGAAATAAGCACAGTATAACAATAGATGGGATGACCAGGAGAGTTGAATTCCAGTCAAGAGTTGGATTCTATATCAATGCATGCAGTATAACATGAGATATGTCATTTCTGTGGTTTTCAGTTCCACAGTTGTAACATAAGACAGTCAAACTTGGTGGCTTTAAAGATCCCTTATGTCTTGACACTCTATGATTCTATAAATAAATATCTGTCCAACATATTATCCCTTTTAGATGTAAAGACTTATGATTTCTACATACTGTATAATGACTTCAAGGATATTCAAATACTTTCCATAAAGTGTCAAAGAGACTGTCTTTGATAGCCAAGAGAGGGAGAAACATATAGTGCACCCTATCCCCTGAGCAGAGGTGTACCACCATTAGAGGGGCACAATCTTAGTACTGGAAGTCTTATTACCAAGAAGTGCTGAATCAACCAATCTGTGTGTGTACGTGTGTGCGTGTGAATTTCCATCTTACTGAAAAGTAGGTTGGCAACATGTACTGTAAAACTAACAGGACATTAGAATTCTACTAGGATTAATGTTTTATTCATCCATATTCTCAACTAAAGGTGGCTTCAGGGGCGTGATCAGTGCAGTTGCAAAGAAGCCTAAGTTTAGTGTTTAATGCTCTGTAGTCATAATGTTGAAGTTCTTAAGAGTTTTATCTTAATTTTTGTTTTTTTAAGTGAAGTCTAATGGGACATTGGAGCATGTGTCAGGGCTTAAAACCTTGGCCCACACATGGTCCTTTCTCACATCTCCAGCAATTGTCTATAAGCTACCAACCCTACACAAGGCCTCGAATGGAGCCTCCCTGAGATGGGTCCTCGGCCATCTAATCTCACACGTATGGTGTCCTGGACCCCTTTCAGCTTCCCTATCTCTGCTCACCCAACACTAGTACCTTACACCAACTTCCTGGTGCTACCTTGGTCTCTTCCTCCCTGTTCCTGCTCAGTGACTGCTGCTGCCCTGGGAACCTGAGCACAGGGATGGTTTGGACTGGAGTTGTGCACCTACATTGTTTTGGATGAGGCATATTTAGGGTCTCCCTTTTCTGGGCTGGTAATGCCACAGTAAGTTTGGCAGTTCATGTGGCCACCCCTGATTCTAGTTCCAAGCACACTGCAGCCTCTTGGGTTACAGACCTCTGAGAAGGAAGATTTACTTGCTCTCAGGCACATGTTCAGGTCTGTACTCATCAGCATAACTGAACAAGGGAAGCATTAAATAATAAATTAAAACAGCAAATAAAAAACACCATATCAGACTCAGAAAGAGAAAGAGGCTGCAGAAGACAGGATGAAATTTTATATTTTAATAATTCCAATGGTACTTTTTTCCTATTTTATTAACAAAAGGCCCCCCATTTTTATTTTGCACTTGGCATCATGAATAATGTAACTGATCCTGTAATCAACAATTATTGTACATCTGGAAATGTTCCAGGTACCATGCTAGGTACAGGGTACCTGACAGTGAGCAAAACAAAGCACATTTCAGCTCTCAGGGAGATTTCAATGACTTTATTCCTACTGCCGTGCCTTCCATCCCAGAGACTCTGTCAAGACTCCTTATAAAGAGATTCCTTTATAAGGAATCATGGATGAGAAATTAGCAAAACCAATTATGAACGCTTGAATTGTAAGCTTAACAAATTTTCTAGTTTCCATCCCTGGGTATCCCTCCCAGCTGTAGGAACATACATGCCTTCCCTAGAATACTCAGGAATGGCCTTATGACTTGCTTTGACCAATAAAATGTGGGTGGGAGTGTCATGCATCACTTCTGGATAGAAGATTCAGAGCCAGCACATAGTTTACCAGGTCTCTTTTCCTTCTATTGCAGTGACTGGCAATGATCTAAACAAAAGTTAATACTTAAGGCTGGATTGTGGGAGGGAAGGCAGCACAGGGCAAAGCTACAGCTGACATGCAGCAAGAAATAAACTTTGGTTGTGGCAAGGGATTGAGATTGGAGCTGTTTGTTAGCCTACTTTAATCTATTCTTACTAATCCACCAACTGATGACAGTTTACTTGGGGAGAATAATGTCTATGAAATCCGCAGGGATTTGGCATAAAAGATAGTACCTACAAACACACTTAACGTCTATTACTGTATCCAGGAAACATCACACTTTTAAATGAAGTGTTGGGACCCTTTTTCCTAATACTCAACTTCCCACCAATCATCTTCATAACCATTCCTTGCCACAATTCACCACTAAATTACTGGCCCTTCAATTAATATACATTTAGTTTGACTTAGTTCTTGTCTTATCTTATTTTACATATTAAGTTGGTTCTGGTTTGCTCACATATCACCATCACATTGCAATGAAAAAAACATAGTTGGAAATAATAGAAATATAAGGCTATTTTTCCATTAATCAGAACACTTTAGAAACATTTTTTTATTACACTATGCTATCTTCACTTTCTCTCCATAACTAAGAAAAGCAGACCAAGACATGACCAAGGCCACTGAATTCAAATACTGACAAACAATCTAACTTTACTGACTCATTCCACACATATTTTTGGAGACCTATTATGTGCAAGAGACTGTTGTAGGCATTGAATCTCCCAGGACCTAGTATAGCAGCTGGATGTACAGAGTGGTCAATAAATATTTGTCACAAAATGAAAACTAATGAATTTAGTATACATTCAAACCAACTGATAAAAACCACTTGATTTTCAATATGGTTTTCTAGACTCATTACTGTTTTTAAGTTTGAAAGGAAGTGCCCAGAAAAAAGTCCAAACCATTCAAATTAGCTCCTAAGAGGCAGAACATTATGAAAAACGCAAACATTATAAATACATTATTCAGGGTAAGATTTCCGTCTAAAGCTACATGAAATAGTATTGGTTAAGAATTTGTCCTTTTCCTTTATAACTGAGGGTACCTCCTGAGATATTTTAGGGCTGGTGAATTTTCCAAGCCACTGTGATTTTATTTAACCATTCTGTTCATTTCTAAGGGAGGGAGTTCTCCTCAGTTGAACTTCCTCCTCACCCCTTGGGTATTTTCCAGTTTTGTCAACTTTACAACTCAGGCAGTAAAATGCATATTTAAAATAAACCATTTCATTATGTACATTAGTACAGTTATGGAACAAAATAGTTTTTACTCAGCTTAGGCTAGTGAATCCCTCATTTAATTACAACTGGAAAGGTTAGAAACTTTTTATCGTGCACACATATTCTTTGGGAATTATCTGGCTCTGAAATATGATTAATCATCCTCTGTCATGCTTTCATTATATGCAGGGCTCTCCAGAGCCATTGCTTCCTTCTGTCTTCATTCATATTCCTCTGACCTTCCTCTTCACTCTTACTACAGACCTCAGGTGAATTTTGTCGACTGCTCACAAATGACTGGATATTGTTAAACCCATTTGTCAACCACATTATCAGCTCACAAACACAAGATCTCTGCATATGTTTAGCCTTTTCCATATATAGCAACCCAAGTATTAACATGGATGGCATCTGTCAATGTTGACAAAAATTAAATTTTGAAACTACTGTAAATAATAAAGCAGTCATATAAAGATTATTTCTCTGGAGCATAAGCTACCAGTAAACGCGATTTGCATATTGTGCTTACAGCTGTTTCAACACGAGCTGTTTGCTGTGCTTCATTAAAGTGATTTGAGTTGTCAGATTCTAGGATAGTTGAAAGTTTGTACATAGAACATTTAAGGAAGTTTAGTGCAATTTTTGATATTTAGAGCTGTGTACATATGGCATAGAAAGAATAAAGTGAATAGAGTAACATGTCTTTAGGAGAAATTATTAGGGTTTGAAGGCATGGAAATTTGTCATTAGCTCAATTCAAAACCAATTTTCTGTTCCAGCATAACCCTTAACACTTTCCACGAAATACTCAGTGGAAGTAGGATGGCTATTTATGTCATTCTCAGCACAAGGTTAGAGGACAGCATAATCTCCCATACCACAACTGAACGTGACAGAATCAAGCATGTACCTGATAACTGTCCACACTTGTCTCTGACAAGTTTTCTGTAGAATTGATTTAATTTAATAATTCTATAGTTCTCCTATTCCGTCAATTTTCAGTTAGAAAGCATAAAATATAACTACTCAGTCGTATTGTTAAAGGGTAGTGGATTGGCATTCTCTTCTCCAAGCAGAACAGAGCTAACCTTTCTTAGAAGAATGGTTGGAACCTCTGTTTCTTCATGGCTTTCAGGGAAGAATATTCTATGATTTCGTACTTATTGAAGTCCTCTTTAATCGACAAGAAAGTCTTTATGTCTGATGATTTTATTAATACATTTCATCTTTTTTCTCTTCTTCGATGTTGAGATATATATAGGTGTATGTATATAAATGTACATTATTTATCCCTATCAATGTCTATATAACTATCTTGAGACCAAAGAATAACCAGATAAGTCAAACTTTAGCCAACTTTTTCAAACAATGGACCTGAATATTTCTGTAAACATCTTTTTGTGATCTTTTAGTACTGAAGTTTCTCCTGTTTCATTAAGACATGGAGTCAGGTTGAGTTTCTTTCATCAGAGGTAATTTATTTTTAAAGACTATTTGAGATTCCAAATATAAAAGCACTTACTAAATGCTTTTACAAATGAAACACTAACATCAGTGAAAATGTGACACTAGTAGCCAACACAAATAGTGATCTTGTGTGCACATGTGCAGACACATACATTTGTGTACTAGAGAGTGATGCTTTTTTGGTCACAATCCAATCTCACTAAAAGAAAAATTTGTCAATTGTTTTTATCTTATTCAATGATGTATGACTGACAACAATTTGTGGAACGTTAATAGCAGGAGAATCAGAGTGTAGGAAGCTGAGGAAGTGACAAGAATAATTATGTGTTAGTGCCATGACTTTACTGTAACTCTGCTGCAAAAAATGCAGATATTAATTCCCTTTATGAATAAGTCTCCAAGTAAAGCTGAATTCTGAACATATGATCAACTCCTCTATGGACAGGAACAGGTGTTCTTATTTGAATTTTATTTTTAAAAGTACACTTGCCTATTCACCCACATGTCAACAATTACTATCTAATTGGACCAGGTGTTCAATACAGAGGGGAGTTTCTTCCTAAAGATCTTTCATGGGCAACCATAGGAAAAATGACAGTCAAACGTCACAGTGAAAAAAATTCTGAAGTCTAGGCAAACAGACAAGAAGGACGGAGTCATCTTAACCCCACACAGGGGTACTCAGACATTTACCTTCAGGCAGAATAATGGAGTGAAAATTATGACTTGGCTGCATGTTTAAAAATATGGTTCCTCCTTATATTTTCATTTATTTTTATAATCAAACATGTAAGATATATTTGTTATTCCTGCAGGCTAATGTTCATATTCCTTTCTTAAAAGAAAACCATTTCTCCACTTCTAGCCCATGGGCTTCTATGGAAACTGACTTTAATTCAGGGCCTGAGAATAGAGGTGAGGCCCATCAGAAAATCCAGTTCCCAGTCACAGTGATTGATATAGGCAAATAACCCACGTCCTTCCAGTTAGGACCAAATAGAGAAGATTAGGACTTTTTTACACTCTTTTGAGAAGAGTTACATATCATTGTCTAGGTTGTGCACTGCAGAAGGATGTTACATCTGAGCAGGTACCATTCATACTGATACATCTTCATTACTTTGACATTTTTTTCTTATTTTAACATTTTTTTCTTATTTTTTTCTTATTTTTTTCTTATTTTAACATAACTCTAATATGTATTTATTTATTTATTTTTTGAGTTGGAGTCTCACTCTGTCGCCCAGACTGGAGTGCAGTGGCTGCTCCTGGCCACCGCAGCCTTGACCTGCTGGGCTCTGGCAATCCTTCCGCCTCAGCCTTCCAAGAAACTGGAACTACAGGCATGCGCTACCATGCCCGGCTAATTTTTTGATTTATTGTAGAGATGAGGTCTCGCCAAGTTGCCCAGGCGGGTCTCGAACCCACGGGCTCAGGCAATCCACTCACCTCAGCCTCCCAAAGTGCTGGGATTACAGTCTGAGCCACCGAGCCCGGCTGGTAGATATATTTATTTGAACAGTTTTGGGGGGCAGATGGTGTTAATGTGTCTTGTTCTAAGAAATCCAGCAAATCAGGACAATTTTCCAACAGATGAAAGTAAAGACTGTTGTTCTAATGAGGTATGTGTGGATCACTATGATTGAACTTATTTAAAAAAGACAAGTTTAAGAATCAAGAGATTACACTTATCTAGTATAATGAACAATAGCATGTAATTTTAAGTAAGTAGTTTAAGTAGTAAATAGATTCTGGAATGCAAGGCAATGCTGCATTTTCAAAACGATTTGCTTCCAAATGTACTTGTTTGGCACTAATTTGGTATAATGTTTTAAGCAACATACATACTATAAGCAACATAATGAGCAACCAAAATTCAGCACGCATAAAACACTTGAAAGCTAAACTAAAACTTAAAAAAATTCTTAGAAGAAAAAATGAAGTGATGTTTTTAAAAATATAAAACTGAAGCTAAAAAATTAAAATCTTTTAGCATTAACATTGACATCTGGAATAGAAAATCAGACTCATTTCAAATATAAATACTATGATTATACCTTTGAGGACCCATAACTAAATTTTAAAATAAGCTTCTTCCTTTACTATATTTTATATTAACTTATATCACCCTTAAGATACAAGTTCATGAAACTATTTAGATGAAATGTAACTTGAAAGTTGTAACAAGCATGAAGTATTCAATGATGTAAACTATAAACTTGGAAATTTGCCAAGGAACATAGACATGTGATACTGAGGGAATATCTATACCCGAGGAACTAAGATTTACACATAGTTTTCTAACATTTAGGATGTCTTTTGTTGAAGTACTGAAATATTCATGATAACTCACCAGAAAAATTTCCAAATATTTTTATTTTAAAATATTTAGGATAACTTAGTTGATACTGGTCATTATTAGTCAAGACCTTGTTTATCAAAATTAAAACTACCTAAGTTCTCCACTCTTACTAGAAAAATATTAAAGTTTATGGCTTGTTTGCTGGTAGAAGTAAATTTTGAAAGTATCTTGTTTTTTTGAAAAAAGACATGTAATTGTTATATAACAGCTAATATATGGAAGTGTATTTGAAACCTTAGTTCTGTGATTAAAAATGCACACATTTTACTATATTATTTTCAATAATATGATTTGTGTAATTTTGTAGAGTGTCTTGTGTATGTTTCAATAATTATTATTGATAAATTAATCACACACAAACTTTAGAGATTTCCTTAAGAGGTATCATTTTCTAATTTGCACAAATGTGCCATATGGGCTGGCAGCAGTCTTGACTACTGTGGAAGCAACTTCCTCCTTCCCACTGACATGAAAGAGAATATACAATGCCTGGAACTGCTGGAATGACCACCCTGCCATGTTAACACCAAGGAAGTGAGTATGAAAATCAAGAGGAAAAACTAGGTCCTAGCAATGTGATTTGAGGACCACACATGAGCCTCCTTTAAAGCCATCCCTCTAATCTGCTCAATTTTGTAAACCAGTACATTTATTTATCCCATTTAAAATGTTTGCCCAACTGAATTTAGGTGGCAATTTCTGCCCCTGCCAACAAAATAATCCTATATGATACAAATCCCAAGGGAAGTGTTCAGTCACAAATAGCCATTTCTAGTGGCCAGAAGGAAAAGCACTAAGAAGGTAAATTTGGCTTTGGATTTCCCATTGTAAATATTTTGCACATCTTTCCACAGTTGTGCATAGTGATCAATGACATGGTACTGTTATAAGATAGACATGGGCTCAATTTCTTCTTGGCCATTTATTAGTGCTATGTTATAGACTCCATGTGAAAATTAAAAAAGACAGTTTTGAATAATACCCTGGTTTTAGTAGGGGCTCAATACATTATAATGATTATTATAGCTTATTTCTTTCTTTCCCCTTCAAAGTATCAGATCTCTTTGGACATACTATAATTGATTACTTATTTCATTTTTGAATTTTACATTAATTATTACATCCAACAAATATTCCTTGAATAACAACTGTATGCTTTGTATGTTCTGGTATGAGGATCCAGTGGTGAACAGGATAGACAAAACAGGTTATTTACTTTCACACAGCTTATGTTAGAATGTGTAAAATAAATAAATTAATAAATAGACAAAAAAGAACAAATAAAATAACAATTGATAAGTTCTAGGAAGGCAATAAAACAAGGCTGTGGGATTCAGAGTGCCATAGTTATGCAGAAGAATTAGACACATGCAGATCACTGATAAGAGAATTCCAGATCAAGGATAAGGATTCTGACACAGGAATCAGTTTGGCTTCTAGGGACATGAAGTGATTGGTATAGCAGTAACATACTGAGGAAGCTAGGTGATAAAGATTGGGGCAGTAGGCAGAAGGAAGAATATTAATATCTGTAGACTAGGCTAAAAAATAAGGATATTATTCTAGTACAACCAATGATTTCCAGCCACTGCTATGTTCAGAGTTGTATGTGTGAGAGTGAGAGTAGGGAGGAGAGATGGGGGGAGATGGGGGAGGA
>NW_007257356.1:84406-172364 GCF_000164805.1 Carlito syrichta | reverse complement strand
GGCAATTCACTCACCTCGGCCTCCCAAAGGCACAGGATTACAAGCTGAGCCACCGAGCCCGGCTACTTATTACTTTCTAATAGCACATTGACAAGCATATGCTCAAAATAAGTAAGCATTATGTTCTTGATGAAATTATTTGATAAGACTGACAAATTTCTCATGCCTGTGTGTGTGGGTGGGGGGGGTTGATAGTGAAAACATTCCCATCATTTTGAATATAAATTATATCATGTAGTATTATTTAAGAAAACTGGCAATTAAACTTTTTCCCCTCTGGATTGTTTGTTATAAAGGCATCTATTTACAATGCTATCTATTCTGGTTAATAATAGGTCTGTATAGGAGATAGTAAATTCACTAAGAAAGGCAGAAGGAAGTAAAGGGAAACAATAGCAGTAGAAAAAGTGCTTTTAATTTATTACAAATGAATATAAGCACTCCTTTTTAAAAAACTAAAATAAAAAAATCAATAGCTTTGAGTATGACCATTCCAGGGTTGGTAGCATTTTAATGAAGACAGATTACAATGGATAAAGTGGAATTTTGGACATCAAGCAGTGTATATGAGACAATTACCTTAGATACAAAGCTTCCTAGGGTCTTTAATTCACACAGTATTACTGGTGTATAAATCACACATTTTCAGTATCTGAATGTGCCATTACATGAGGCTCACTTTCAAATTAGGAAGAAGAACATTCATATCACCTTTATTATTATTTATTACTACCCTTGATATTTTCTGAAGAGTGATTACATATATTGATTCAACACTTAGCAATACTAAAAATGAGTGTTTTTTTCTTTAAATACATAATTATTTTGGAACATTTAAAAAGGCTAATAGTCATATTAGAAGCCAACAAAGTGACAAGGGCAATTATGAAGCTCTGACACACTGATTAGCCATTTCTTATGCATTTTTACATATTATCAACCCTGATCTCAGGCTCACCTTCTCACATGGAGTTCATCCCTCATTATGTCTTTCCAATTTTTGGAAGCCACCTTCTCATGAATGCTTAAACTCTCCAGATAGAACTGATATTCTAAATCAAGAAAGGAGTCTGGGATACTTCAAGTTTCCAGACTCTTCAAGTAATTTTCCCTGTACAACTAAACAAAAGTAACAATCATGTAATAAAGATAAAATCCACATATTGTTTCAGGGAAAAGTGGAGGCAGATTTCCAATAAAAACTAAAAATGAGAACTGGACAGAATAATACATTCAGTAAGTTTGAGAAAATGAACATGTCACATTATTCATATGTGTAGTTGAATGTTACTTCTGAAAGTCACAGAAATTATTGACTCAACTATCATATTTCTGGAACTGTCGAATTTAGAGCTATTTTTCATTTATATACTTGAAAATTATTTTACCTACAAGACCACTCTAGATTGGCAATTGGTTACTAAAAATATATATATTCAAGCTGCCTGTGTCCTTTCTCATTTGAATTCCAACATTGGGTAAATGCAGGGTTTTTGTTGTTGTTGTTCTTGTTGTTATTGTTGTTTTTATTCAAGCTAACTCAAATGCTTCCCAACTTTGAATAATCAAGTAAATATAAATATTTTAAGTGACTTTTTATTACTGAATTGTAAAATTGACTTTGGTCTTAGAAAGTGTGGAATAAGAAACAATAGCTAAAATTAGCAATGTTGATTAGGAATATTGCCACGTGCTGGGCAATGTATTAAACTGTTAACATACATTATCTTAATTTTTCTATTATTATTGCTATTTTATAGATGAAGAAACAAAAGCCCATATCAGTTAAATGGCTTTCCAATGTCATATGGTGGGCCTGGTATTTGTCCATGCCTTGCTAGATCCAAAGATTGTGTTCATAATTACTACATATTGCTGTCTTGAAATGTTATTAGCACTTCACAGAAAAATAGATGTGAATATTTGGCAGAAAGTGGTTTTGAGTATGAGAATGAATCTGTAACTGGACTCAGGGGAAGCATAGGATGAGGCTTGTGGTGGAATATCCAACCCATCCCACTCCCACCGCTGTATAGTGAAGATTCAGCACCAAGGATAGCAACCCAGGTTGCATAGCAGCTATTTTGGGCAGCCTGGTGCACAAGAGAGGGTAAATAACCTAAAGATCCGGAGATAAGTGACTCTGTGGTTGGGACAGATTTTCACATAATGTAGTTACAGAGACGAGCTTTAGCTCCTCTGAGATCTGGATCCATCCAATAAGGCGTACTCAATGAATTTGCATAACATCAAATTGAAACTGTTCAGTCAAAATATATTTTTTGATAGTATGTAAAGTTAAATACACACACTCACACAACTGGATGTTTGAGTTTAGAAAGATGAGTGTTTCTGCATGTGTAAAAACTAAACTCAGGCAAACTCTCTGGGGTGGCACGCAAGCCTTGAATGTTTCAAAGTTAATAGCAGTCTGATAATTACTGTCGCTTAATTAAATTTTTGCAAGGTCAAACCCAAAGAGAGACTTGTTATTTCCCCTTAGGCACTAGTCCACTGGAACACACACCCACACACACACACACAGACACACACACACACACACACACACACACACACAACAAAAAACCTACCCCATATAAAAGAGGTACAAAGCTACAAAATGATAAAACTTTAAAGAAATACAATGAACTAGGAACAGACCATGAAGGTCTCTCACTAGACAATTATCAAGTAGCATTTAACTAAATCTAACATTCTACCAACAGCTCATTCTCCTTTTAGAATCTGAAGTTCCCTAGTTTGTATTTTCTCTGTACGAACAATTTTAAACATCTAAGTCCTTATATGAAATCACACAATTTTTTTTCTTTTCACCTCTCTCTTTTCAAATTATCAAAGGGTTTTAAATTGTAACATAGCCCAATTGTTTTTGAACATTTTACATCCATGCCTCACCACACAAGATATTATTCCAGGTGCTATATTTACTCATTTAATCTTTACAACTGCCTTGTAGTGTTATTATCCTCATTTTACATGATGAATCTGAGGTATGAATGTGCTCACATAGTGTGCTCCAGGTCACACAGCTAGTAAGTGGTGGAGCAGCAAATGAACCAGCTTTTGGCTCTTGAGTTCGTATCTTAACCTCTTCATAGAGGACTCTCAGTAGGCATATTAAATATGTGTTTCCCTTGGTGAAACTTAACTTACATCTTCCTCCCATTCTTTCACTCCTACCACTACTCAAGAATCACTGTAATTAATTATTCTAGCTAGGAAATGTATTAATGTATTCCTATAATTCCCAGGGATCTAAAGTGCCTACTGCTTACTTCTAGAAAATTATTTTTTCAAGGAATTTCCTTCTCTCTAAGCCTTTGTTATAGGTTGAATTGCATCATCTCAAAAGATATGTTGAAGTCCTAGCTCCTGGTACCTGTAAATATGACTTTAGATGGAAATAAGTTCTTGGAGATATAATCAAGTTAAGATGAAATTGTTAGCATGGGTTCTAATCCAATATGACTAGTATTCTTATAAGAAGGACAAAATTAGAAAAAAAATAGAAACACAGTAAAAATATCATGTGACAACCGAATCAGAGACTGGAGTTATGCAGCTTTAAGTCAGAGAACATGAGGATTGTTGGCCACCACCAGAAACTAGAAAGACACAATGGAAGATTCTATCCAAAGTCTCAGAGGGAGCATCGCATTGATGACACATTGATTTCAGATTTCTAGCCCTAGAACTGGAGGAGAATATATATCTGTTGTGCTAAGCCACTTAATTTGTGGTATTCTGTTTTGATCATCCTAGTGAACTAATACAGTCTTTCATATTCTATTTTTACTATGCTTGCATGAGAAGTAAAATGGAAAAAGTCTGATAGGAATAGTTACTATTACTTGGATGACATTTTGTTTGGCCAGCCAAAACAAATGAAAACACCCGACCAAGCAACCATATAAACCATCCTTGACCAACATTTTCCCTGATAAATGCACCTTTGCTTTCTCTTACCAACTATCACATAATTCACCAGCATCAAAAGGAATTTTATTTACTTGTTTCTCCAGTTTCCAATTCCGATCTTGCCAAGTCTCTCTTTGACTTCTCTAAGCAATTAAGTATTTTTCTATTATAATTCAGTGGCTGCTTGAAAATAATAATCTGGAACAATGTTATAAAGGATTTATTTCACTTCATGGGCACCACAGGGATGGCTATCAATTTATTATTAGTACAAACCTTGGGAATAAACTATTATCTTCAAACTCTATGGTCATCTTGATATCTCAAGAAGAGCACAGAACATACTGCAGATCCAAATCACACTTCTCCTTCAGATTATTTAGAAAAAGCTTATATACTAAAAAATTTTTTTTAATAGAAAGATGAAATGAAATGATAGCCAGAAAGATCTTTTTGCTCAGTTCAAATATAAAGAAACGTCAAGAAGAGGGTTCCTCTGTGGTTAGAAATTTGCTTGTATTGACTTGGGCTTTAACAAATAAAACCCTAAAGTATTTGAATTTTGGATGGTTTATTCTAAATGTAACTTTCTCCTTTGCATATGCTCATATCAGACATACATCATTTAAATCACACAGCTATTGAATATTTTCTACTTTAATATGCGATAGGATGAAAATATGGTTAAAATTCTTCCACATGCTTTTAGACACCTTCATCTTGCCATATTTAAATATCCGATTTCAGATTTCTATCATTTTGAAATAGCTCTGCGTTACACTTTGTGGGTAAAATTATTGCTGTATGCTTCAATTTTCCACTAATGTAATGTCTACATTTGTTAAGCAAGCACTATACTGTGGGTACAATCCTAATATCTGAAGTTCTAGTGAGTATATTTTCAGTATAATATAGGAAATATAAAGCTTTTATTTTTCTCTTAAAAAATTATTTTGATAAGGGGAAGGGCTGTGGTTTACTAACTGCTTTTCAAATACATGTCAGCAAACCAGTGGCTTCCTCTAAGAACTTTTTTTGTGTCACATATTTTAAATTCTTTCTAAAGAATTTTCATAACAAGGAGAAATAGACAAAAAGGCTTTTCCCTTATCCTCTTTTTAGATAGAGTAAATGGCTAATCTAGAAGAGCTATAACAAAAGATCCCCCTTTCCAAAATTTCTCTGTATCATGCCATCATTTGGGATGATATTTATTATTATCATCTATAAATTTGGCTAAAAGCAATGTGGTTCTAGCAGCCTCCTGCTAGAAGACAAATTTTTGTCCTTGACAGAGTAACCCAGTAACCAGGAAATATATATCTCTGTAACTATACAATAACAGTGTTTTCATTCACTATGTCTCATTGAATTCTCACAATAATGCTGGTGATAGATGTAGACAATATTTACTATGTACCAGGCACCTAGTCATATACTACTTTGAAAAGACTATGTAGTCATCACAACAATTTTATAGGGTAAATTACTAATATTCTCCCCATTTAAAAAATGAGAACACTGAAATACTACAGAAGTTTAAGTAGTTTGGCTATGATCACAGCTAAGAAGTAGTAGAGCTAGGCTAGAGCTTATGTGTTCTCACTCTAGAAATTTTATTTTGAGTCCAAATCATCAGTCCCATTTTACAAAGCAGAAACTGAGGCTTAGAGAAAATTATTTCCTTGCTGGTATGTATAGTTAGCAAATGCCCAAATGGGAATGATAATCCTGGTCTCCAAGACTTCTGGTCAGGTTGTCTTTCCTGTAGATATACTGTTGCTCCCTCCATCTTACTCATTCAAAAGTGTTTATTGGGTCTCTTCTATGTGACAGACAGCAATCTAGATGCTGGGGATTACAACAATCATAAAGGACTTTGTTCTTTTGGAACTTTTATTTTCATGTAAATACAAAGGTAAATCATGAGAAAACAAAAGAATAAGAGAATAAAGAATTTTAAAAGAAAGAAAGAAAGGAAAAAAAGGCTAATAAGAAAGTAAAAAAGGGTGATGTCTGGGAAAGCTTGTTGCCATTACCAGTCATTAACATGAACAGTCATGAACAGTCTGTTCATTTTTGAGAGTTGTTGGGTTATCTTTTGAAAATGGTTTGTATAAAGAGGTCACAGTAAATTTGATGGGAGTGACCAGAAGATTGAGTAAGAAGTACCATCTTGAACATGTATATAGTGTCTGACACCTAAGAGATGTTCAAAAACAGTCACTGATTTTAATTGCCTTTCTTGGGGACTCTTGGAATCTCTAAAGCAGTTAGAAATCACCAGACTGACCTGGAAATAATTACTCTCTATCTCTAGTAATTTTATTTAATGAGTTGAGACTTAAAAAGGGATTGGCAGTAGTAGGACATCGCTGGGGTTTGGGGAGGGGCACATAACATCAATAAGGGCACCTGATCTCAAACCAGGCAAAGTGGGAACCAAAGGGAGGCCCAAACTTGACCTGTATGATGACCACTTATCTACCTATTTCTGAGTTGTACCCCACATCTTTAAAGTAACATAAAAAAAAAAAGAAAAGAAAAAAATCATAATTATTACTTTGGCCTTTCAAATTTCAACTAAAAATGTTTATTTCTTCCTTTAAATTAGAGTAAAACATCAGATCTTTGATAGTAGTTATTGAATGTTTCTTAAATAGGTTTAAGTCTGTGTTTACTATCTGTATGTTCAAAAGACATAATGGAATAAATTCTGAATACTTCTTGTCTATCACAAAAGATAGGACTTCTGGGAAGATGGCAGCAGAGCCAGTCAGGCTATGTGAATCCTAGCATGAATGAGTGAGTGTATGGAAAATTTTGCTTACATGTCTATGAGTAAGTGGGCATGTGAATGGCTGACTGAGTGGGGACTCGGAAGCAAGTAGCCAGGGCTCTCTGGGTGAAATAACTGGTACAGCAGCTGTTCTGCTTGGACCCTAGCTCTTCCTGGGTTACAGAAGCCAAGTGCCATTTAAAAAACATCAGCAAGTCCCTTCCCAGGAAGAAGCCACTGGGAGTAACTGTCAGCTCCAGAAGCCACTGGGAGTAACTGTCAGCTCCAGACTCTGCCTCACCACTGCAGTACCTGGCTGGACTCTGGCAGCAAGGGCTGCAGAGGGAATCACCTCAAGGGAGCCCAGAGGCAGAGGCCCACTGTAGAAGATGAAAGAGACTCGCTGCCATCATCTTGAAAACCAGGCAGGAGAGTGCTCTGGCTTGCTCACCAAAGAGCGACAGACAGATCCGATCTCTGTTACTGGCAGATTAAATACTCAGGGGTTGATTGTGACTCAGAGAGAATATCCTGAAAGCACAAACTCCAGAGGAACAGGACGAGTGTTGAGTCTAGTTGCCCCACTCCCTTCCCTGATTCAGCTGTGGGACAAAGGGTGTGACCATAAAAGGATGAAGAAGACCTCAGAAGAGATCAGCAATGAGTACAGAGCTGATCCAACCTCTTCCTCCCCAGCAATCCTCTGAATGTCAGACCCACACAGCTGGGACATGACTGAGAAGGACAAACCAAGGCAGAGCCTGGAAGTCACCATGATAGGAGGAGGGCCTCCCCACCCCGCAAGTACCTGGGAAAGTAATACTCCTGCATCTCCCCACCGGAGGTGATCCCCCTGACCATATGAGAGTGAGAGGGGAGGACTGAAGCCCTACTCATCCCTACTTCCTCTTCCTTCTTCCCCAGTCGGTCACTAGGGAGATTGCAAATAAGCCCACATCTCTACAGGAGACCGCAGAGGGACTTACCTGTGAGCAGCTGAGAGGAACAATTACAGAACCTGCCACAAGAGGGCAGGTTTTTTTTCTTTTCCTTTGTGCATGAATGTGTATGAGAGGGTTCTATCTGTATCCCCCCACCTTTTTTTTCTTTTTACTTTTTCTATCTTCTTCTTTTTTCTATCTTTCTTCTTTCATATTTTTTGTTGTTTTCTGCTTGTGTGTATATATGAATGAGTGTTCATCTTTCAGTTTGGTTTTTTGTTTGGTCCTCTTTTTTTAGCTTAGTGTATGTGTGAATGGATGTGTGAGGGGTTGATTCGAATTCTTTTTTTCTCTTCTCCTTTCATTTTGTGGTATGTGTGCATCCGGTTTTCCAGCTTTTTGATTTTTGTTTGTTTGTGAATTCCTTTTTTTTCTTCTACTTTTGTTTTGTATTAGGCGTGTGTGTGTGTGTGTGTGTGTGTGTGTGTGCGCGCGCGCGCATGTGTGTTTGGCTTTCCTGTTTTTTCTTTTTGTTTGTTTTGCTTAGTTTTTTTCAGTTTGTTTTTGTTTTTGTTTGTGTGAGTGTGTGTGTTTGATTGCTTTTTGATTAGGTTTCTGCTTTTGGTTTTCTATGTTTATTATTGTTTTTATTTTGTCCATCTTATTTCATTCTATTTTTCTCTGTTCTCCTCATTGCTGTTACTGTATTTGGACTCAGGGGTGCACATATGTACCCACTTCATTGTCATATAGAGGTGGTGGGGAATGAGTCTCAGGGAACCCATACAACAATCAGTGAACATTGTGATTTGCAAGTAGTTTCTGAACCTTAGCTCTCCATCCTCCACCCTATTCCACTATCAAAACTACAAGAGACATCAAAGCTTCCCACCCACAGCCCTATTTCATAATAGAAAAAATTCAGAACTCTGATCATGGAAGAATAGAGAGCAGAGCACACATCAGAAGTGAAAACCTCTCCCTCTGCCACTAAATAACAGAACTAAAGAGAAAAGAAAGAGATCTGTCACAAATAGGAAAAAATCAACAGAAGAACACAGTTAATTCCAAGTGTAACAAAGAAAAAACGCCTGAAAAATCAGACCTCAGAGCCCAAATAATATAAGTCAACAATGACTGACTCCAGAATACAACAGGAATTAGGGAATGGATGGACAGAGTGAATAAGACTCAAGCAAGACAAGATGCAACACTGAAAGAACTTGTAACAGAGATATTGGCCATAAGAAATTTTCATCCAGGAAATAAATAACAAGATGACAACTATGGAGAGCAGAATTAATCAAGCAGAAAAAAGAATCTCAGAACTTGAACACCAAAACAGGGAATCAACCCAATGTGTAAAAAACACAGAAAGAAAGGACAAAGCCTCCAAATGATGTGCGATTACATCTAGAGGCTAAACTTAAGCCTAATTGTATTCCAGAAGAAGAGAGCAAATGGAGAACACTTTAGAGCACGCATTCCAGGAGGCTATCCAGGACAACTTTCCCCATCTCACTAGAGATATAACCTTCCAAACATAAGAGATACAGAGAACCCTGGCAAGCCAACAAATGCGAAGACCAACCTCTAGATGCATAGTAATTCACCTATGCAAAGTAGGTACAAAAGAAAAAATCTTAAAGGCAGCAAGAAAGAAAGATCAGACTACTGGGGAAAACCAATCAAAACAGCAGCAGACCTATCAGCAGAAACACTACAAGCTAGAAGAGGCTGGAGCCCAATATTCAAAATCCTCAATGATAAACAATTTCAATCAAGAATTTCCTACCCACTAAGCTCAGCTTCATCAGCAATGGAGAATTAAAATCCTTCCCAGACATCCAATCCCTAAAAGATTATGCAGCTTCCAGACCAGATCTATAGGAGACAATTACAAAGGTATTAAGCACAGGAGAAAGAAAAAAAGAATGACTACACATTTCCCAAGAAAACAGGATAACACAGAATCAGCAGAGAACACATCATGACTACAAACTTGAAAACACATACATACATCAACACAAAAGTTAAAAGAAAACAAAGAAAAAAACTTTGTAAGAAACTCATGACAGGGATAAACAATCACATTTTAATAGTCGGCCTGAACATGAAGGGACTGAATGTACCACTGTAAAGACAGAATGGCAAACTGGATAAAAAACCATGACCCAATAATTTGCTGCATCCAGTTAACTCAACTCACCACAGGGGACCCATACAGACTCAAAGTTAGAGGATGTAAAATGAATTTTCAGGTGAATGGATCACAAAAGAAGGCAGGAGTCATGATCTTAATATCAGACAAAACAACTTTTAAGCTATCAAACATTTTAAAAGATACACAAAGACAGAACATAATGATAAAAGGCTCAACATATCAACAAGAAATATCCATCCTAAACATATATGCACACAGCACCGTAGCACCAGAATTTATAAAGCAACTACTAAGTAAACTAAAAAGAGATATTGACTCTAACACTATTATAGCTGGGGACTTGAATACCCCATTAACAACCACAGATAGATCATCAAGGCAAAAAAATCAACAAGGAGATCTGAAACCTCAACTTAACACTTGTCCAAATGGATACTAGATAGCTACAGAATACTTCACCCAACAACCACAGAATATACATTCTACTCATCACTATATGGAACATACTCCAAGATTTATCATATCCTCAGCCATAAATCAAGCATAAACAAATTTCATAAGATTGAAATACTGTTACACATCTTCTCAGACCACAGTGGAATAGAAATAAATATCAATATCAACAAAATTTCCCCCAAACACACAAAGACCTGGACACTAAATAGCATGATGCTGAATGATTACTGGGTCAACATGGAAATCAAAACAGAAATTAAAAATTCCTGGAAACAAGCGAAAAATGAAGAAACATCTTACCAAATCTCTGGGATGCCATGAAAACATTTCTAAGAGGGGAATTTATATCTCTGTGAACACACATCAAGAAAATGGAAAGTTCACAAGTTAACAGCCTAACAAATCACCTATTGGAGCTGGAAAGACAAGACCACCAAAATCCTAACTTTAGCAGAAGAATCCAGATCACCAAAGTAAAAGCCCAAATATACAACACAGAATACAAAAATATCAAAGGGAAAAAAACCTAATAAAGCAAAAAACTGACTCTGAAAGAATAAACAAGATTGATGGATCCCTAGCCAGAATAACCAAGCAAAAGAGAGAAAAAGCCCAAATAAGCACAATCAGAAATGCAAAATATCAAATCACAACTGACCCCAAAGAAATACAAAAGATTGTCAAAGACTATTAGGCACATTTGCATGGAAACAAATTTGATAAGCTGAAAGAAATGGAGAACTTCCTCACACCACACCACCTCCCAAGGTTGAAACAAGAAGACACTGAGACACTAAATACACCAATAACAATACAGGAAATTGGCTCTGTCATAAGAAAACTACTTACAAAAAAAGCCCTAGAAGAGAGGGATTTCTAGCAGAATTCTACAAAACATATAAGGTGGAGCTGATACCGATCCTATTGAAAGGCAATTCCAGGCAATTGAGAAAGATGGAATTCTCCCCAAATCATTTTTCGAAGCTAACATCACACTAATACCCAAACTGGGTAAAGATACAACAACAACAATACAAAAGAACTACAGGGCAATATCCCTAATGAACATAGATGCAAAAATTCTCAACAAGATTCTAGTAAATAGGATTTAATTACAGGACCATAAATGTAATTAAATACATCAACAGATGTAAAAAACAAGAACCACATGATTATATCATTAGATGCAGAGAAAGCTTTCTATAAAATCCAGCATTGCTTCTTGATAAAAACCCTCAAATACCTAGGCATAGAAGGAGCATACCTCAAAATAGTAAGCACCAGCTATGATAAACCCACAGCTAACATATTGCTAAATGGACAGAAATGAGAAGCATTTTCCCAGAAAACTAGAAGAAGATAAGGCTGCCCACTCTCACCCCTCCTTTCAACATTGTTTTGGAAGTCCGAGCTAGAGCAATTAGTCAGGAGAAGGAAATCTGGGGTATCTAAATAGGAAAAGAGGAAGTTAAGTTATCCTTCTTTGCTGATGATATGATCATATACATTGAAAATACAAGAGAATCTGTCAAAAATCTTCTTGCACTGATAAAGGACTTTGGCAAAGTCTCGTGGTACAAAATAAATGTGCAAAAGACAGTTGCATTCTTATACACCAACAACAAACAGGCAGACAACCAAATAAAAAGCACAATCCCATTCACAATAGCCCCACACAAAAAAGAAATACCTTGGCATCTTCCTAACCAGAGAAGTGAAAGACCTTTACAATGAAGACTACAAAACGCTGCTCAAAGAAATCCAAGAAGACACAAACAAATGGAAGAATCTTACATGCTCATGGAGGAAGAATCAACATTGTTAACATGTCTATCCTACCAAAAGCAATTTACAGATTCAATGCAATACCCATTAAATTACCAACATCATTCTTCTCATACCTGGAAATGACAATACAGAAATTCATATGGAAACATAAATGACCACAAACAATCAATCAAGCCAAAACAATCTTTAGCAAAAGAAACTAGGCAGGAGGTATCACACTTCCAGGCTTTAAATTTTACTATAGGGCTACAATGATCAAAACAGCCTGGTATTGGTACAAGAACAGGCATATGGACCAATGGAACAGGACAGAGATTCTGGAAGCAAAACCTCAATTTCTCAACCAACTCATCTTCGACAAAGCCTCCAACAACAACCACTGGGGAGAGGAAAACCTATTCAGTAAATGGTGCTGGGAAAACTGGCTGACTACATGTGGAAGATTGAAATAGGACCCCTATCTATCACCATACACAAAAGTCAACACTAAATGGATCAAAGACCTAAACATAAAACCTCAAACTATAAGAACCTTAGAAAATATAGGAGACACCCTTACAGAAATCAGAGTAAGCAACTAATTCCTGATCAAACCCCAGATGTCCATGCCTTAAGAGATAAGATAGACAAGTGGGATCTCATTAAACTGAAAAGCTTCTGCAAAACAAGAGAAGTCATCAAGAGAGCAGGGAGACGGCCCACAGAATGGGAAAAAAATTTACTAATTATATATCTGACAAAGTCCTAACATCCAGGATCTACAAGGAACCCAAACGTGTTGAAAGGAAAAAAACAAACAGCCCTGTTTACAAGTGAGCGAAAGACACGAACAGACACTTCACAAAAGACAATATATGGGCTGCCAACAGACACATGAAAAAGTGCTCAGACTCACTAATCATCAGAGAAATGCAAACCAAAACCACACTGAGATATCACCTAATCCCAGTAAGTATGACCATTATTAATAAAACAACCAACAACAGATGAAGGCGAGGATGTGGAGAAAAGGGAACGCTTCTATATTGCTGGTGGGAATGCAATGTAGTTAGCCTCTACGGAAAAGTGTGGCAATTTCTAAAAGAACTAGAAATTGACCTTCCATTTGACCCAGCTGTCCTCCTACCAGGAATATACCCAGAGGAACTAAAATCATTCTATAAAAAGATACCTGCACATGCATGTTTATTGCAGCACTAGTCACAATAACAAAAACACGGAACCAACCATGTGTAGGTATCTTTTTTCATACAGGTTGCTACAAAGTCCATAGTTTTATTCTTCTTTATGGCTGTGTAATATTCCATTATGGATATGCACTGCATTTAAAAAATTCCAGTCCAGTTTCAATGGGTGGCACAGTTGGTTCCATGTTTTTGCTATTGTGAATAGTGCTGCAATAAACATCCATGTTGCCCATTGAAGCTGGACTGGATAAAAAAAATGTGGTACATATACACAACGGAATGTTATGCAGCCATAAAGAAAGACAAACATATGGACTTCACAGCAACTCAGATGGATTTAGAGTCTTGATTTATCACAGAAATAAAGAACTGATTACAACATATCACTCATAAGAGAACCCTGAACATTTACCATAATACGATAAGAAAGGGATTGGCAGTAGTGGGATACTGCTGGGGTGGTGGCGGTAGGGGGAGGGGTGTTGCACATAATATCAGTATTTGTACCTGATCTCAAACCAGGCAAAGTGGGAACCAAAGGGAGGCCCAGACTTTACGTGTATGATGTCCAATTGTTTATCTAATCCTGAATTGTACCCCACATCTTAAAATAAAATATATATCTAAAAAATGATTTTTAAAAAAGCATGAAATAAAAATGAGCAATTAACATTCCATCTCCCTACTTCCCCTCCTCCATCAGTTACTCAGTAGATGGCACATATCTCCACTTATTCCTGGTTAGTTATAAACCCTCCAGCCAGTAGTGGCCTCTTACTTCCAGGAGTCCAAATCAACCAATTAAATATGTTGGATTCCTAGTTCAAATTCCTGCAAGAAATATCTAAGTGGCTCCACTAGAAGTGGTGTCCACCTTTAGCTGTTGCCAAGATAGGGGTGTTATTGACTGACCCTGTGTTCACTAAAAATTGAGGGTGCAGGCTCCCTGTGAAAGGTTAAAAGAAGAGCCGATACCTCTTCTGTCTGCCTAATCAATGGAAAAAGACTAACAGAAAAGGAAAAGCAAACATATCCAAGTACAATGAACGAAATTAGTCTGAGAGGGAAACACTTTTATATTACTTCTGAAGTGCTCAGAAAGTAAAAATTATGTTGACTGCAAAAAAGCATTAGAATCATTGTAAGTTCTTATTGAATAAAAACCAAATAAAATATCATTGTTTGAAAATGCTGGGTCTACTTTGCTTGTTATAATAATGGTCTAGTTAAGCTTCAAAATAAATAGAAATTCCAACTTATAAAGAATCAAAATTTCATGAGGAAAGCAAAAGAAGGGATATGAATATATGTAAGTATTTTGAAGTATTTGAAGACCTCATAGTCTTCAAAAAATAGAATATCAGAAATCTCACTGATATCAGAAGAGGAAGATCTTGCTGTAAACTTTCCTCCTCATTAATAGATTCCTAAAAGTGACCAGTAATATTATATACTCCATTAAGTTTGATAATAGCTACAGATAAAAGAGAAATACACAAAATTATATTTCTAATGTAATTAGACATTATTGTCCATCAGAATCACTAGCAGAGTATTTAAAAGATAAAGATGGCTGTGTCCCACCCTAGATTTATGAAATCAGAATTTCTAGGAATTGGGGTGAGGGGGTGTTTCCATCATCTCATTTGTTGTAAATCTTTTCGGGAGCTCAGCATGAGGATCCCGAATTGAGAGTTACTATTCTAAAGACCTAAGAAGACAGTTCTATACTAATTCTTGGCTTGCTTACAAGATGAAAGGCTAATGATGATTCAAATAATCTAAGCAATCTTATTCAATGAAGAGAAATACCCTAATGGAATGGGTGTTTACTTTGGTTTCTCTTAGAATGAAGATCACCACTGGTGACAGAGTCTACCGTGTCCTCCAGGGACTGACTCCTACACTGCCTTTTCTGTGTCATCTTGCATTATGCTCCTGCTTACTCTGAGCTCCAGCTACATAGGCTTGCTTTGGCCTCCAGAAATGTCCTATGCTACCTTCCACCTCAGAACTTCGGCACATGAGGCTCCATTTACCTGGAAGTTCCACCCTCCTTCTTTCCTATAGCCTACTTAACACTTGCATATTTTGGGTCTCAGTTAAATTATAGAAGCTTTTGTGACCTCGCAATTGGGTCATTTTCTCCCTAAACGCTCCAATATTCCTACATTTTTCACGTTTATGTACCACTTGCCACTGTTGAATCTTTCTGCTGGGTTATTTGATGAACACGTTTCTCCACTGATGACAAACTCCTTAAGGGCAGCATACATGTCTGTGTTTGTTTACCATTGCACCCCAAGCATCTAGCACAGTGTCAGCACATGGTAAGCACTCAATAATTATTAAGTATATTAACATAAAGGCACACAGGTGGGCAACTTGTATGTTGAAATAGAAAGTGCATCCTTCTAGACAAGTCAGTCAATAGAGACCTAAAAGTCAGTTGATTAAAAGCCAATGCAGGAGATATTTTTGAGTAAATGTCTTTTTGTGCCCTTAAAAATCACTTAAAACCCTGTATTCTTTTTAAGGATAATCTGAATACATTAAGTTGATTCTGTCTTTCTGTGGCTGCTTAGCATGAAAACACATAGATGAATTTTTGTCAAATTCCAAGGGTATGTTTGGGATTATATGGTCTAAATGGAGATTTCAAGGCATATGTGACAGAAATTCATTTAGGAAGCTCTTGAGAACAATTCAATCAAGCAGGCAATAATTCTTCAGAGAAGCTAAAATTGAAATCCAACAGGACACACATGTGGAGATACATGTCATATGTTTTAAAGGGTTGCAGATAGGAACAGCAAACATAAACGTCAAATGTGAACCTAAAACAAAGTCACAGGTGTAGGAGTTTTCAGATTGCTGGTGTTGATTTTGGTGGAGTTGCAGCCTACACAGTCCACTTTCTAGAGCTGGATTCCCTGATGAGAAGTAGCTATGATTTATTGATTTATCCATATTAATTCCCATAAGCAATGATGGGGCTCATTCTCCAAAGAGAATTAAATTGGTCTCTTATCAATATAGAATCAGAGCCCTATGCCTTGTGTAAGATGACTTTTTCCTTCTGTACTGATTTTTATTGCAAAAAAAAAAAAAGCCTTCTTTGTTTAAAACTGAAACACTAGAGAAATCTATAACGTAAAACAAGTCTCTCTTCTTTCCATCCCTCTCTGTCAGGTTAAACAGTCTCACAATTTTATATGTGTCTTTTCCAAACACACATACACACACCACACCACTCTGACTGTGTTGTCAATCGAACTTTACAAAAAAAGACTTAAAAATGTTTAATTTTTAAAAATACATCTTAGAATTTATAAGCAAGATAAAAAGTACCGATTTTCCTAAAAGAAAGTATGAAAAAGAATTGATTAAAAAAGCTACCAAACCACTCACACCCTAAATTTAGGATTTATAATCATCACTGGCATTAGTTAAAGGGTATAGTGATGATTTCCTCCTTCCTCCACAAATGTTGTAGAATCTGATTCAAAATCTCTAAATAATGATTATCTCTATATTATTAAATGTAAAATACCTTATGTTTATATTCCATTTCATAGTTCACTGAACTTTCTCACTGTACATTATCTTATTCAACTGTCACAGCAAAATTATTTGCTTAGAGGGGTAAGTAAAGGACAAAATTGAGGTTCAGAGAAGGTAAGTGAGTTGTGCAAATATACACAAGCAAGTTCAAATCTAGAATTTCTGACTCTAAATTCAGATTCTTCTCTGAAAACCTGTGCTGTCTAATATTATTGATCACTAGCTATATCCAGCTAATGAACACATGAAATGTAGCTATGTGACTCAGAAACTAAATTTTTAAATCATATTTAATTTAAATGTAAATTAAAAAATGAAAATAGCATAAAATATTTTTTCTCTAAACATGACTTATTTTGACAGAGCTGAATTTCATTTTTACCATAGAAAATTTAGTGTCAGAATATAGATACATTGAAAGTGTTATAGACCCACTGGATTTCAAAGATTTGGAACAAAAATAATGCAAAATAATCCTTTAATAAATTTTGTATCAATTATATGTTAAAATGATGTTTGGAATATATTGAGTTAAGGAAGATACATTATTACAAGTAAGTTTACTTTTTAAAATGTGGCTACATGAAAATACAAAATGATATATGTGACATATTTTACTTATATTAACTTCTTACACACTAAGAATTGCATATAGGATATTAACTTTTGAATTTTTGTTGTTATTTATTGCATAATTTGATGTTTTTCTAAAACAAAGGAGGACCCAAGAAACCATCAAATCAGAAGTAATTTCCTTAACTGCTGAGAGTATGTTTTAGTAATGTTCCTCTGAGTGCATTTCACTACAAATGAACAAAAACTCCTAAATCTTAATCAATAGCTTTGCAAAGAGATTCTTTGTGCTTTGATCAAGTTCTGCTTTTTTGTGTTTTTTTGACAGGGTTTGCTTTTCTCCCTGACCTTGTTCATAAGAGGGCTAGGAGGAGTAGTCCCTTGGTGGGCCTCAAAATGAAATGAAAAGGGCCTTTCCTACCACAGTTCTCGACCTGGAAATTGCTCTTCAGTTTTCCCCAAAAGTCTCCAGATACTAGCTTCTTTGCTCTGACTTCCACTCCTGCTGAAAAGCCTAAGATATTAAGTATACATGCTTTATGAAGAGAATAATAGCTCACATTGGTTATGCACGTGTGCCAGGCATCATGCTAAGTCCTGATCTAGGCAATACCTCATTTAATCCTTACAGAGACCCAAGGAGGTAAGTGCTACTATTAATCACAGAATTGGCTTTGGTTAGATAGTTTGCCTATGATCACATATCTAGAAAGAAGGGAGTACGGAATTTGAACCTTTGTCTATTTGATCTTGAGTATACCCTCTTAATTAACCTTTATGCTCCAGTCAGATAGTATATGAAGATCTTGATATTATTGCACTATGTTGTCAGCATATGATTAGTTCTCCCTAAGGAGAGGATCTATAACTTTTACTTCACTATTTAAGCATCTTATCAACTGTGAAGGGTTAAGCACCTTTGATTTGTAGAGAGGTGAATATTCTAGTGAACTATTTAAGATAGCAGGTTGTAGTTGTTAGTATAGACCTAAGGCATTTTTAAAAAAGAAAGTCATACCTTTATACTAACAGCATTAAAAAGGTACAAGATTGAATATGTAGCTTTTGGGAATTCATCAGAGACTAGAAAGAAAGCAATCAATGAAACGTCTCTAATCTAACCTGTGGATGAGAATGAGGAAGTGATTTTTTTTTTCCTAGTAGCTCTTACAAGATCAAAAAGAAGAGAGGCAAAAGATTATGAAAACACTTATCTGAAACCTAAACTACAGGTATATGAGAATTTTAAAAGTTTTGAAACATTTCTGGGAAGATGTATGGTAAATGAACAAAAGAAGACCAAGAGGAGAAGCTTTTTTTTTTTTTTTTTTGAATTGGAATCTCACTCTGTCACCCAGACTGGAGTGCAGTGGCCGCTCCCGGCCACCGCAGCCTCTACCTGCTGGGCTCCGGTGATCCTGCCGCCTCAGTCTTCTGAGTAGCTGGAATTACAGGCATGCGCTACCACGCCCGGCTGGTTTTTTGATTTATTGTAGAGATGAGGTCTCACCAAATTGCCCAGGCGGGCCTCAAACCCTTGGGCTCAGGCAATCCACTCACCTCAGCCTCCCAAAGGCATAGGATTACAGGCTGAGCCGAGGAGAAGCTTTAATGAAGACAGTTTGGGAAAAAAGGGCAGATGTCTGGTCTTTTCTTAAATCTCTAGGTAGTTAAGACACAGCAACTAAGAATTATATATGCATAGGTAAACTAAATATGGTCTAAATATGCTTACTTAGATAGTTGTATAATACAGTAAGTCCTCTACATATGAACAAGTTCCATTCTGAGAACTTCTGTAATTCCAATTTGTTCATAAGTCCAACAAAGTTAGCCTAGGTACCCAATTAACATGTTAGTTTGTACCAGATACATCACCACTGCTTTTATGCTTGCTTCTAGACATCTTGGGCTTGAAAGAATGATACTACACTACTGTATCCTATACAGTACTGTAAAGTACACAAAAGGACAACCACCTGTAGAGAATGCACACACATGAAAATGTACTCCAGGCATATGTGTTTGGACATGCAAACACACATTCACAAATTTGTAAGTTCGCAACTTGAGGGTTTGTATGTTGGGGACTTACTGTATAGCATTTGATGTAACATATGAGGGAAGAAAACTGATGATTAGGTTGATTTGGACTGGGAGAGAAGAGGGTGATAAGAGAGTTTATGACATAAATGAAAATGAAAACCATAATTGCATAAATACAGAAATAATGTTCTAAAGATATTGAAGGGTAAAATTCTGTGAAATGTTTGCTGAAATCATTGTTAAAATCCTTACAAAATTATAAGCTAGGGACCTCACTTTTTCTCCCCTTTACTGATGAGTCTATTGCCAGGCAGGCAGACTTCCTTGAGTTCTCTCAGACATACCATACGCATCCTTTTGCATATAAATGTAGCTGGCCTGTTCACTTAGCTTATCCATCTAATAGTATCCAAATGAAGACCTATCTCTTCTAAAACACCTTCTACAAATGCCCAAATTCTTTCTTCACTTCTCTCAAGAATGGCTTTTGCTATCTCGTATTTTACCCTTGGCCATATATATATATTTTCTATATTGGTCTAAAATTGTCTCATGCATGTGACCACCTCCCATGTATTTCTAGAGAAAATGTTATATACCTGGCACTGTATTATTTCTGCCCTGGACTATTAGCTTTTTAAAATCAGGGCAAAGTGTTTCATTTCTGTTACTCCTTGTATAGCAGCTGACCCAGGATTCTCTAAATAAACATGTATTTATTTGGAAGGGAGTATTTAGTCTGGCTGGGTTTATAGTTTTAGGGACATAAACATCATTTTGAGTCATAATAATTTAAAAAATTATTTTAACACAATCCAGTTTTGTGTGTGTAATGGAGATCCTATGTTATACTGATTCTTGTACTACCTTAACGTGTAGATCCTTTTCTGTCTCCATTTCCTTTTTTACACAATGACTTATTTTCACAATATTCTTTCAGCAGTGGTGTTTAGAGTAGATAAGACTATGGGTTCTGGAAGTAGACAGTTGTAGGTCAAAATCTACCTCTACCACTTACTAGGTCTTTGGTCTTGGGCAAGTCTCTAGGCCTAATTTGCTGTGGTTGTAAAATGGGACCCACGATACTGCCCACCTAACAGTGTTGTTATGCCACTTAACTGAGTTCATGCCTGTAAAGTGCTTAGCAAAGCACTAGCCACGTAAAACGTATTCTGTATGTGGAAGCTATAATATTATTTTCAGAAGCACCTTCTATATCTACTCATTGTTCAAAGTTACATTGTGTCTTAGGCTAGATAGCATTTTATGGTCCATGACTCTAGCTCTAAATATTCTACTAATGCAATAAGAGGAACTTCAATGGGAGTTAAAGTTATTTCAATCCAACAACTATATATTAAGCCCATGTTGCTGTCTGATGCAAAAATCTTCATAAGTGAGGTAGATAGGACTAACATTTCTTGAATATTTTCTATGGGTCAGGTCCTGTTCTAGTCCTTTTACATGCATCATTTCAATTTGATGTTCACAATGACACTAAGACTCTTATTTCCCACCATTCTACAGATTTTAAGAAAAAAGTTTATTAGGGTGAAAGAAAACATGCAAGAATTTATAGTTATTAAATGGAAATTGAGATCTTGAGGAAAAAAAGAGAGTTTATTTTTGTAAAAATAGGGTTAAATTCATTTTGAATTGCAGCTTTCAGATTTCTCTATTTGTGGTTGACGGATGAGTAATTTCATTTTAAAATTATTTCCCACATTCAGATCAAAGGTCACAAATTAATAGTTAAACATACTGGGGGAGTATATTCTTTTTAAAGCAGCAATATAGATATCAATTAAATAGCAAATTAGATATACCTTTTGACTTATGTGCAAAGAAGAGAATTGCTATAGTATTAAAGGGTTTTTAACTACTAGATAGGTAATTAGGAAGCTGTCAAAGCTAGTTATGTTATCTTGTAGCAGTTGGTGTTCAGAACGTTTTTTCTACTCCTGGTCTGAATGGGATATGGTTAACATGCAGCTTCAGTCAACAAAGTTTCAGGGGGGACAATTTAATTATGACTCTGTAACTTCTTAATTTTCAATTATTATGATGCAGGGGAACTGCCCTTGAGAAAAGGCATTTAAAAGACATTTACTACTCACTTAAGATTACAGAAATGGACAGATTTGAACAAGAATAATGCTTACTGTTTGCATTGTTTCAGTGTTGTGGAAAGACAATATAATCTCCAATCCATAATATAAATATATACGTATATATATTTATATGGCAACATGGTAGCAGATTGAAGTACAGTTTTTCCTAAAGATTATTCTATAGAACATCAACACTAGTATTGTGGAATGTTAACAGGTCTTCCTCTAAGGACACTTTAATGGAAAAATTAATTTGAGAAATATTGGCTTAAATAAAGTCCGAAGAAATATTTTTTGTGCAAAATTTCTCAGTGACTTAAGTAATATATATATATATTAAGTTATCAAGAGCATTGTTATATATGCCAAAATATTTTATCAGAAGATCTTTATTTTGGTTTTTCATAATACTTTGAACTTAGAGTTCAAAGGACTAGTCTCTGGGTTACGTTGGCATGATGTGTACAAATCCTAAACTTAGAGTCAAGATTTCTAGATGTCTGATTCTACCACTTGCTTGCTTATTTATCATGGACAAGTTCACTGGTTGGCTCATTCATTTATTTATTCATTTCCACTTATAGGATTCATCACAAACGTAAACGGAGTGAAACAGACTCCTTCAGCTTTCTCCACAAATTTCATGATTTTCTGCTCAATCTTAATTAATATTACCATCACGCATTTAGTTGCTCAAATTAAGAACCAAGAAGACACCCTTAATTTCTTTTCTATATTCATCCCCCACATTCTATTCATCTGTAAAATTTGAAGACTCAACTTTGGAAACATATTTCAAACCCAGCCACACTTCTCCATTTTCACTGCTACCATCCAAATCCTAGCCACAGTTATTTCTCACATGAATGGTTACAGCAGAACATTCTAAATGTTTCCTTGCTTCAACTCTTACATAGTAGCCAGAGAGATCTTTATAAAATATAAACTAGCCCATGTCAAGCGACTCCTAGTAATATTTCAGTGACTTCCTATGGCTGTCATACTAGTACCAAAATAAGTTTCTGGATGAATGTAGACCTAGTTATGAAAGACATGAAGTAAAGCTTCTACAAAGTAATAGTGGAGACTATCTTCATCAACTTGGGATAGGGAGAGATTTTAAAAAGAGAATACAAAAAACACTAACCAGAGAAGAGAGACTCCTATGTGGGACCACATTAAAACAAATAACTTACATTAATCAAAACACACCATTAAAAGAGCAAAAACGCAATCTATATAATGGACTTCTATTAGCACAAATAATGAACAGAAAACTCATATAGCATATATAAAGAATGCATGTAAACAATACCTATAAATCAATTTAAAAAGTAGAGAAAATTCAATAGAATATGGGCTACAGATATGGATAGGTACCTTAAAGATATACTATTTCTTTTCATGGCAGTGGTTACACACTTTGTGATAATTCATTGAGTTGTACACATTTATGGTATGTGATTTTCACTTCAATAAACATTACAAAATTTTACGTACCCAAATGCTTCATGATATGAGCTAACTTCCTTGGAGACTGAAGTAACTTGGCCTAGTTTCAATACTAGATATTTCTACAATGATCTTCACAAAGCTAGTCATTTTTATCTTTGAAGAGATAGGCATATTTCATTCTTTTTTCCCTATGGGTAGTAGTAGCAGAGCATTTTTGAATAAGAATTGCGTGATTATATAAAGCCCTAACTCTCCATATCATGAAACAGTCATTAATAAGTCATTGAATCTGCCCATACAGTAACATTTCATACAGATGGAGGTCTTACTGTTGTGTTTTGCATAAGATGAATAAACAATGAATCAAAGAGCAAAGGCTATTAATATTTTAAGTATGATATTTAATTTGAAAACAGGACAGGGAGACATTAGCATTGAAAGCAGATAGGCAAAAATGTCTGGATGAGAAATGGAAGATAAACATCATTAAAAACATGGGCTAGGTAAGAATACAAATAAAAGGAATTCTAGTCTCGCTTGACAAACAGCCGTACTAACTCTGTGCAAATGGCGACATAATCTTCCATGGGCCAATTCTCTAGTAAGCTGAGCCAACTAAATGGAAGTTTCCCAGAGTCAATCTGCATTTTATTTGCCTCATTTCTGCTTTCACTGACTTCTTGGAATTCAATACAAATATGAGCCCAAGGACAGCTTTACCTTAGCAAAGCTGCTTAAAAACTAAATGTTCTTTTTGTGCCTATGGCAATGTCAGAGATCAAACGTGGGCCTAGAACCATGCTCTGTTTTGCACTGCAGAGTGAGAAGCAGCATATGTGGGAGAGTTATTACTACAAGGAGCAAATATTTCTATTTCTGCTCATTCTGAATTAGAAACAGCCATGAACTCTCAGCCATGCAAAGAAAGGGGAGATCATCAATGATCAGAGAGCAAAGTCATGGAATTGAGAGCAAAAGATGTTTCCAAACCCAAGGATAGGGCTTCACTAACAGGAATCTGCATTGGCTGCCAGACAGCAGCCTGGGGGGAAAAATAAAAATCAGCGTTTAAGTAAAAAAAAAAAGGTTCTAATCGTGTTAAGATGCTCAGGGAAAAAAAAACAAACAAAACTACAAAAACAAAAAAACTCCCTACTCCCAACAAAAACAAAAGCGAACAAACAAAAAAGCACCACTACAGCAAAAATTCTCCAGACATGAGAAGTAGGCCCGGTGAAATCTAAAAATATCCTTCATCCCAGGCAAATAAGCAGGTATAATTAGATTTCACAAATAGGCCTAGCTTCAGGGCACGGTAGAGGGGAGGGATAAACAATCCTAATTGGAATTTTATATAGTGTGCAATGCAGGCCAGAAACATCCACTATTAAAATAATGTCATTGGGAATATATTTAAAACACTTAAAATGTATACAGAAACATCAGGAGGTACCTTTAAAGCCACTGAGAGGAGGGACGATGCAAAACTGAGGTCTGCAAGACTGAAGAGTGTAGTAAGAAGCTTCTCTCCGGGTCCCTAGATCCACTGTTCTGGACTTCGAGGCACAGAGAGAGGTGCTTGCAGCTCCCTGTCCCTTGAAGGCAGAGAAAAAAAATCTCACTGCCCCTTATTGTGATTTTCATGCATGATAACTTCAACCCCAAATAGAACTCATCTGTTCTCTCAAGGAGCAGGGTGGGGGAGCAGTAAAGGTCAGGGCAGAACAGCTGCCATTAAAACAAAGTGGCTGGATTAGGTTTTCATAGTTAGCGGGAGATGAATGAAGGGCAAAGAGCAGCCTGTTCCTCGTGTAATAAGGTGGTAATAGGAGCCTCATTTGGGCTGCTATATTCCACTTTGGCTTGTGTCAGCTTTTCCATTACACACGTGACTTTTCAGAAAGGTGATAATTCATTTCAGGAGTAAGAAAAAATAAAAGGAAAGTAAATTAACTGTGGGCCGAGACTTGGCAAATAGGGTCTCCATTCGAGCAAGCAGAGCCCAAGGAAATATGAAAGCAGGTCACTTTTAATTCTGGGTCTGAGAACTGAGTGTTCTCTGGCATTTTTCTTTCCACTGTGGTTGACTGCAGGGCCCTGCGACTGCTGAGTTTCCTCTGCTTAAAATGCAATGAATCTCTATTCCAATTGTACAGCACCAAGAATGGCCTTGTTAAAAACCTGATGCCAAGGGGCCGTGCTCCAAGAGAAGAGAGCGCTTCTCTCAAATTTCCTTTACAGGTTTTCTCTCTTACCCACCTAGTTAGAGGGAATACTCAGTATCTTGATTACTCTATATTACGGCAATCTTGTGCTCGTGCCCTGACATTCCCCTGGGACAGCCTCTGGAGGATGTCAGCAATGACCTCACAATAGCCCAATTGTAGTGTCCGGATAGTAGGCACTCAGAAAATATTTGCTGTACGTCAAGACGTGCTTTTTAAAATTTCTAATTTTCTTGGATGTTCTGCTTTTTTCACTCCCCCAGTTCTTCCTCTTTAATTGTTCTTAGCATCCTCTGGGATCTCTGTTTCCTTTATCTACTCTCTGAGTGTTGAGGGTCTTCAGCTGCTGCTAGCTCTTTTGTTCACTCCAAATATTTTCCTTATCTGATTACGTTCATTCTCACAGATGAAACTTCAGAGACTGGGAAGCCTGACATCTTTTTTTCTAAGCCAGACCTCAGTGAGGATCTCCTGGCTCACATAGCCAACAATTTTCTCTCAGATGGCCTGCTGGAACCTCAAGTTCTGTTTCCAAAAATAAACAACCCTCCCTCTCCCACCTAATACTGGTCTATTATTTCTGTGCTACATTATTTCGGTCATCTAACTCTCAAATCTGGGCTTTATTCTCAGGGTTCAACATTTGACCATTCTTGTTTCATCTCTTTGCTTTTACTTTGTTGGTTGAAATATTTAAAGTAAATCCCAGATACTCCATCATTTTATTGAGTCACAATTCCATTATTGCACTTAAAAATATATTTTTACAGTTAAAAAAATCAGGGTCCAAACAAAATCCACGTAAATTGCATTTGATGGATATGTCTCTTAAATCATTTTTAATCTATGTTACTTCTTATACCATTCCCCTTTTCATGTCACACATTTGTTGAAGAAATTGGGTATTCAGAAGTTTTTTTAATATAGTCATGAATTTCCTGTGATACTTATTACCTGATATAGTAAAGCTCTGCTAGTACATTATATGTTATTTGGAATTTGTTGAGGCACAATATACATAGAGTAAAATCAACATATCTTAAAAAAAAATCTTCATGATTTCTTACATATGTGTATATAAGCATAATCCAGATCAGTACTTAGAACACTTTCATCCCCGTGGAAAATTCCTTTGTGACGTCCCCAGTCAGTGGCTACTCTCAGAAGTAAACATCATTCTGACTTCCACTAGCATAGATTAGTTTTATCTGCTTGTAATTCAAGTTAATGGAATTATACAGTATAATCCTTCTGTGCCTTGCTTCTTTTATTCAACATAATGTTTTGAGTGTCATGCATGTTGTTGAATGTAATTGTAGTTTGTTTCTTTTATTGTTTGTGTAGTTTTCTATTGTATTAACGTATCACAATTCATTTTTACCCACTCCTGTTGATGGACACTTAGGTAGTTTCCAGTTTTGTCTACTGTGAATAAAACTGCTAAAAGTATGCTTGGACAATCTTTTTGAAGACATAAACTTAGTGAAAGGATTGCTGAGTCAAAGGAGAGACATATTTTATTAGAAATTACCAAATAGTTTTCTAAAGTTGTAACATTTAACAATCTCACCAGCAAAGTGCAAGAGTCCCAGTTGTTCCATATTCTCACCAAACTTAATATTACCATTCTTTTACATTTTGGACATTCTAATGGATTTGCAGTGCTAGCATTTATTTATTTATTTTTAGAAAGCAGGATTTATTGAGAGAACAGAAAAGTTCCCACAGTGGGAGGGGACCCCGAAGGGATTGCCCAGCATTTATTTTTAATCCCCAAGTCCATGGAAAGAAAACCGAGACTAAACAAAAACTTTCAGAAGTGTTGAGGCTTTAGTAGGAACCCAATCTTTTGAGTGCTATCTTCTGACACCAGTAAAGTTCAATTAAGAATAGTGGGGATGAAAAACACAGAAAAAGAAAGACTTAAATCCCATTTAATTATTCCCTCTTTCAAAATTATTTGACTAAGGCAGGGTACGGTGGCTCACATCCATAATCCCAGAGCTATGGGAGGCTGAGGTGGGAGGTTTGCTTGAGCCAAGGACTTTGAGATCAACCTGGGAAACATAGTGAGGTTTCGTCTCTACAAAAACAAAACAAAACAAAAAACCCAAATAAACAAAACAAAAAACACCCCAAAATGATTAGGCCAAAATGAACATCTATGCAGATTCAATATCAAATACCTAATGACAACCAGTTGCAGATAACATCACATGGAACAATAGATATTCTTCCTAGCCTGTGAGGGAGAGAAGAGAGCATAGTTAGAGCAAACTCATGGAATCTACAACTGGGTACAACTCGGGGAACATGTTCTGCTCCCTGAAGAACTGGAAAGAGTTCAGAGCAGCATCAAGGCTGGCAAGAGTGTCTTAAAGCATCTTGTCTGTGAAGAAGACATTTGTTGGTTTTGATTCTCTAGTGAGTCAAACATTTGTTTGATGTATGCAGTAATTTTATGGGTATGCTCCCTTACCTTTTACTTTAATGAGATGACATCCTAGCATTCTCCCTAGCAGAGAATTTCATATCTTGATTTCTGGTTAAAGTTGATGTATCTTTCTACTTATAGAATTTACCTAACTTGACAGGATGTGTAAAACTGCACAACCATTTATTCAGAAGGGTTCAACTAATCAATGAGTATTTTGCAAGTTATGCAGTCATGCAATGTATAAAAGGAAGTTGAGGGCTGATAAAAATAGCCACATACTCTCAAAGTCAGGAATGATTACCCATCCTTGCTGTGTGCTGCAGGATGGGCTGTGGGGAAGGATGAACTGGGAAGGGAAATAACACTTGCTAAGTACTTATAATAGAACAGACATATGCTAAGATCTTTTGTGTAGATATCATCTTGAATCAAATTAGGTTCTCACTAAAATATTTCAAGGTGAGTTTTACTACTCCAATTTGAGAGGGAAACTGAAGCTCAGAGGCATTTAGGAGTTTTATCTTACAAGAAGGATGAAGAGTATGTTAGATTTAGAGAAAATATGAAAATTATGCATAAATGATTCTAAAAATCTTTTTAGTTGCCTTCAAAGCAAGACATACCTGGCTTGGTGTATATAATCCTAAACAGTAATACATATACATACTGAGGCTTGAGAATCATTAAGTTAGTCCATAAGAAAGAACAAAAACCAACCCTGTGCGGATTCAGGGCTCTTGCCCCCTTTGCATTTTAAGGTAGTTATCAAATCTCTGGGGTGAACGGGTATAGCAGAACAGTCTCAAGCATTCTTGCTTGTGTGCAGGGTTTACTCATTTTGTTCAAGTATTAATTCTCTATTATCACGAAACAGTATATCTCTTTATTCTGAGAATTTCACAATATAGTAAAATCAGAGCTTCAGTGAAGAAAGTTATCTTCTAAAATCAGTCATAAACTAAAATATATATTCAATGGATTCCTTTGAATTCCTGTCAGATTATAAATAAAACAGTTTCAGAGAGAGTTAATGTATTCACCCCAAACTCTAGTATATTCTAGGACAAGAAAGTGAGCCTGGTTCATCTGATTTCAAGCTCAAAGTCAAAGACCTTTTCACAAATCAGATGACCAATGGTTTAGCCAGAGCAGATATGGAATCCATTAACCTGGAATCTGATAAACTTCAGATCATCTCATTGAAATGAAAAGTGAGGGAATTTACTCATAAAATTCTTGCGTACATTAGACATATCTTTGACTCACTAGACAGTCAAAGTCAATGATTCTCTTCACAGACAAGATGCTTTAGGACAGCTCTTCCCGCCTTGATTCTGCTCTAATACTCATAACAGGCGGTTATCTCCTAGGAGAACATGCTCCCTGGGCCGTTCCCATGTTGTGGACCCCACGAGTTTTCTCTATGTTCCCTTCTTCTAACATGTAAGAGGTTACATCAGGACACAAGGTGGTTAAAATGACATTACCTGGGGAACACAGGAAGTTCTTAATATTGAATTAAGTGAGTCAGTCATAAACATCTGTCTTTTAACTGTTGCTACAGAAATTTGTGTGTGTGACACATTCACAACTTATGAGGACACAGAACCTCTAGCTTTATAAAAATATGGCACCTGTTGCCATGACAATGGTATTCTCATACTGACTTTTAATGGGCAATGAGGATAAGCTAAAGGAGAGAGAATAAAAGACATACTTATTACATTCAAATCCCAGCTCTGTTTTGGACTACCTCAGACAACTTTCTTAAACTATCTAAGCCTTAGTTTTTTCATATGTAAAATGAGAATGACAGCTGTGTCTACTTTATAAGACCGTGATGAAGACTGAATAAAATACATGGTATATGCTTAGGGTGCTTAGCACATAGTAAGTGTTAAAAGTGAGGAGTAAGAAAATAGAGGATGGGCATAAACAATTTAGGAAGAGAGGAAGAAAGATGGATATAGCCAGCCATCTTATGTCATTAAAAAAATTAGCTATCTTCAGTATTAAAGGGGCAGCCTACACATTGAAAGTCTCTTAAAACATTTCATAATCCTGATGTAGAATGATTTGGATAAGAAGAAAATCAAGTAATAACAGGCAAATGGTCATAAGGTGCCTAGGAAAGTTCTGCTTTACTATAAAAAATACTGGAGACTGGGTAATTTATAAAGAAAAGAGATTTATTCAGCTTATGGTTCTACAGGCTGTACAAGAAGCATAGTCAGTGTCAGTTTTTGGTGAGGGCCTCAAGCCGCTTCCACTTGTGATAGAAAGTGAGGAGGAGCTGGTGTGTGCAGAGAACACATGGCGGTAAGTGGAGGTGGGGAATATGGAAGTACCAGGCTCTTTCTAAACAGCCAACTTTCTCTGGGAACTAATAGAGTGGGAACTCATTCACTCTCTCTCCCACAGAGAGGATATTAATCTATTCATGAGGGATCTACCCAAGGGGCATAACCCAAACACTTCTCACTGGCCCTACTTCCAACGTTGGGGATCAAATTTCAACACGAGGCTTGGAGGTTCAAATATCTAAACCGTGAAGAAAGGTTTCACAGGATACCAGGGTCAGAAGAAATTTCAGTGCTGAGAGATGCCCACAGCTTTGCTTTATATCATGTCAGGAGAGGCAACATAACCCTGTCTTTAAGGGAATGGGTGCTGGAGCTGAAGAATTAGAGTAGAAACCCCAGTTCTATGATTTACCTGCTGTGTAACTTTGGACAAATCATTGATCCACTCCTGATTCTTAGTTTCCTCATTTCTACAATAGGGATAATAGCAACCTACTCTATAAAGTATTGGAAGGACTAGACACAAAGACACAAAGTTAACAGAACAGTACCTGATCCACAATAAGTGCTCCATACCCATAATTACCACTATCAGAAAAGAAAAGAGAGCAGAGTGATTCCACTTTCTTTTGTGGATTGGAAATATTATTGATCTTATATTATTATAAGGAGGTCAAAAAAGTAGAATTATGGTGCCATAAATTCATCCATTCTTTTAAGTATCCCAGGCAATTTAAAAACTTCCCATAAAAAAATAACATACAAAGTCATATACTCCAATAGAGCCATCATAGGAAATAAAAGGTTCCCATGACTTCACTGAATTCTAAACTGTAGACAGATTCTGTGTGAATAATGGCCCAGACCACTGAAGAATCTGAATATAAACTCTAAGGTGATTGTAATTCACCTGTATGACTATAGTGCTATAAATAAATAGAAGTAAATATAATCATTGCATTCTCCTGGTCTTCTTTTTACCAATAGGAGCCACATGCTTCATTAGAATGTGAATGTGGAAATTGGTGCCCAACAAAATCAAAACATCTTAAATCATTGATGCTACAGCTTGATGTCCCAGCATGCTTTCAGCATTCCTGATTTTAAAAACACTAAAAATAAAATCTGAACATGGTATAAAGATAATCTCAAGGGCAACATGGTGTAGTGGAAAAAGCATTGGATCAGAAAATGAGGATTCTAGTCTTAGAGTATCATTTCTTTTTTGCAACTTTAAGTTGTTTTGTAATGTATAAAATTGGGAGCTTATATTCATTCTTCCCTTTAACTTTTTGAGCCCCAATCTACTTGTCTGTAAAATCTCAATTAAAATATTTATCACGCCTGTCATCTAGGGATGATGTAGAAATAAAAGAGACCAAGTTATGCAAACATTTAAAATGCTAACATCTTGCAAAAATATTTATTAGAAATTGTATGAATTTCTTATTCCATAAGAACAATCAATAAGAATAAGCAATAGGTTACATGCCATCATCACACTCATCAACAAAATTACAATCATTGTTTAGTAAATATTCTCTCATTAAATTATTTAAAACTCTGTAGAAAATAGATACTGTTGTTACAATCATTAAGTAGCAAGGAGGCTGGGAGTCAAAAAGCTAATTGCCTAAGAACGCAGAGCTGTTAAGAACAAAGATCTAACCGGGCTTGGTGGCTCAGCCTGTAATCCCGTGCTTTGGGAGGCTGAGGTGAGTGGATTGCCTGAGCCCGCGGGTTCGAGACCCACCTGGACAACGTGGCGAGACCTCATCTCTACGATGAATCAAAAAAAAAAAAAAAAAAATTAACTGGGCGTGGTAACATGCGCCTGTAGTTCCAGCCACTTGGAAGGCTGAGGCGGAAGGATCGCCGGAGCTTAACAGGTCGAGACTGTGGTGGCCGGGAGCAGCGACTGCACTCCAGTCTGGGCGACAGAGTGAGACTCCAACTCAAAGAAAAAAAGAAAAAAAAAACCAAAGATCTGATCTTGTCTGAATAAATTGGGTGTCATCCCGAGAGTAAATACAGTTATATTATTGTTATTGTTATTTCATTCCTATTTCTGGTACAACTTAAGCAAATTGCATCTCCATCTTTGTAATTCTCTCCAGTCCCTAAAGTCTCAGGACCCAAATTTTAGATCCATGAGGGTGATATAATTTGGGTCCTCCTTTGAATAAAAATCTAACCAGCCCCCTGTGCAGAAGGGGAAAAAAATACAAATAATCAAGGATCCACTCAATACATTTAAAAGTGGAGGTAGGGTTGTTGTTAGTAATGATGTGAGGTTGCTGTTATATACCACATTTCCCTTTAATCATCTGACATTCTGCCCAAAAGTCAGTCTTTACCACCTGAAGATTTTCCTAATTCACTCATCAGGCTGCATTCATTAAGATATAGAATGTTGAGACGGTCTAACAATGAACCACAAAGTGGGGCAGAAGGAATGCCACTAACTTTGTAACTTACAAAGAGTGATGGCCAGCCAGCGTTGTTAAAGGGATCAATGGTATTGAAAGAATGACTTGTGGTGAGTGGAGTATTGACCATTGAAAAGAGTGATGGACAATTATAGTCCCAGTCCAATATCAGTGCTATAAAGGTCACTGTTGAAAGATGTCTCAATTCCCCCTTTTAAAAATCCTTTTATGCTTGATTACAGCTCTTTTTCTTCTCCAATATTCTGTTTTCTCAAGTGCTTCTTTCAGACTTGATGACAGCAAATAGCACCATCCAACAAACAGTAAATATATCACTTGTATTATTAGAATTTTTGCATTCTGTATAGTAATGAGAATTTGAGAATACAACAATCTGGGAATTTTATTTGCATTCTGTATAGAAATGAGAATTTGAGAATACAACAATCTGGGAATTTTGTATAGAATTTAGGAAAATAAGAATGCTATTCAAGACTGTAATTTGCATATCACTTAAAATTCAAAAATCTACAGTTGTACATCAGTAGGGATGCAAATTGAAGTTCTTCCAAAGTCAAGGAATAAAAAAAGTTACGGTTCCCTAGGTGGTGCTCATTTCTCCACTATCATGTGTACTGTGTAATGCATAGTATGTTGTATTATACTTATACACCTACCTAATAACTGGGAATATAAGCCCTGTGTGAAGCTCATTATAACTTAATGTTATATAGAAAACCATCTCCTTGGCATTTCTATGCTTTTATGAGATTTCTATTTGAAATAAGAAATTTCCTGTTCAGCAAATATTTTGAATGTAACTTTCAGGAAGGAGGATACAGAAAAGGAGGATAGATTTTCTTTTTCTCCTCTACTTCCTATAGAAGTGACTATGTATTATTATGCCAATCTCTTTCACCAGAACACCTGGTCTAGAGAAGGAGGATCCATGCTGATTTATCTCTGTATGACCCACAGTATCTAGTGTAGTCATGTAAAAAAGTCAATGCAAATACTTGTGGCTTGATAAGATGAATAATTTAGGGAGGAAGTGGATGAATCAAATAATAAACACCTGTGCATCTTCCATGGAGCATGAAGTGGCTACCATACTTACCTATGCTCTAGAATTGACAAAAGAGCCATATAAAGAATAAGTTTCTGGACTCCGCCCAAATTTCTCATGAAGCACAATGCCTCATTGTGGTGCCCTGGATTCTAAATTTTAAGAAAAGTTTCTTAGTTGAATATTCTTTAGTCAGCCTGGTTCTAGTCTATGGAATAATATTTAGAAAACTTTGAGATCAAGGAAGGCCTTTGTTCTAGGTCAGACACAGCTGATTAATTTAACTTCATCAGCCAATTTTCCTTAATAGCAGTCATTGAAGATCTGATACTCAGATTTGGTCTGTAATTCATCACTATCACCTGTTAAAATAGCCCAATCTTAAGGCCATTGGCAGAACTGCCAAATCAAAATCTGCCTTTGAACACTATCCCGAGTGATTCACATGCACATTAACATTTGGAAGCATTGGTCTAGAACAATGCTAACAAAGTATGGAGTGTGGACAGGCAGAATCTGTATCACCTGGCAACTTGTTAGAAATGCAGAATCTTAGGTCTCACCCCAGACCTACTGAATGAGAATCTACAGGGTGGGGCTCAGGAATGTGTGTTTATACAAGTGCTCCAGGTGGCACTTAGGCATGCTAAAGTTTGAGAACTACAGGTCTAAAGCACTGTGCTGAGAAGAACTGCAAGAGTATGCCTGGGCTTACTGTGAAAATATGTGATCAGCAATTAACACTATCTACCCAGGTGCGGAATGGGAAAGTGATGGCACATGTGCTGTATATTTACTCTCTGCTCTAGACAGAAAACTTGTCTCATGGTTATGATGCTTTAAAACCAAACACATAGGACTTCTGAAGAAATCAAAATGGATACTAGAATCAGAAGTAAAAGATGAACAACAGAACCCCTCTCCAAAAAAGAGGGATGGTAGCAGAAATAGGAAGAGGATTAAAATCTGTGCAGATAAGTGTAGTAATATATTGGTATTGATTGAAGCCAGGCAATGGGTAATGAAATTCATTATTCTATTCTTTCTGCCTTTGAGTATATGTGAAATTCTTATTTTTTATGCTTTTTTTAAAGACATGATCTTATTATGTTGCCCAAGCTGGAGTGCAGTGGCATGATCATAGCACACTGTAACCTTAAACTCTTTGGTCCAAATAATCCTCCCACCTCTGCCTCCCAAGTAGTTGGGACTACAGGCCTGCTACCAAATCCAGCTATCTTTTAGTTTAGTTTTTTTTTTTTTTAAATAGAGATAGAGTCTTACTATGTTGCCCAGGCTGGTCTAAAACTCCTCTTGCCTTAGCCTCCCAAAGCACTGAGATTACTGGTGTGAGCCACCATGCCTAACCCTATGTGAAATGCTTTAAATAAAAATTTAAAAATAAATCTATCCAGAGACACATTATTGCCTGGGAAATTAGAAAACATTAAATGACTGATAATATCCACTGTTAGTGAAAGCAAGAAAAGGAACCTCTTGTATACTGTTGGTAAGAGTGCAAATGATTATAAACTATTTGGAAGGCAATTTGAAAGCACCATTAGAATGTTTAAAAAGGTTTCACACATATTGGTCTGGCAATTCTATTTCTAGGAAGCAGCGTATCTACAGAAACCATTATCAGTTTGTGTAAGGATACAGTACAAAGATGTACACTGTGACTTTATCTGTAATAAAGTTTGGAGAGAATCTATGTATCTACTATTAACAAGATGGGATGATTTGGTAATTGTGATTTGCTCATGTAGTATAGACTATTGCGCAATTATACCTAAATGATGTATAGCAAAATGTATTGGCCTGAAAAGTTGTCAATGATAAATTTTTGAGAAGAAGAAAATGTCTATCACCACCCCGCTCCCCTTCTTGTTTTAAGAGACAGGGCCTTGCTCTGTTGTCCAGGCTCAAGTGGCGTGTTCATAGCTTGCTATAGCCCTTGAATTCCTGAGCACAAGTGATCCTTCTGCCTCGACCTCCCAAAGTGCAAGGGTTACAGGAGTGAGCCACTTTGCCCAGCCTGATCATCCCCTTTTAATGGAAACAACAACAAAAAAAGCAACTTGGTCCTTATATGTATATATCACTATAAACACATAGACAGGAATCTAAAAATCGAATATTAAACTATTGCTGTTACCTTTTAATACTAACTCTAAGTTGTTACCTTAGAAATGGGGAAAGGTTATGTCTACTTTTTCAAGGGTATCCATCATTTCTAACTTAACACAAATTTGTACTATTCTTTTCACATTTTGCCTCTTGGGGTCCATATGACAATATTCCAGCCAATGATATATAAATGGATTTTTCTGGGAACGCTCTTTTAGTTTCTGAGAATGCTCATTAATGAACTCAGAATAAGGGGGCTCCTGCCTTTTTTTTCTTTGCCCTTCTTCCCTCTTCCAGTCTGGAACCTGAATAAATACCTGAAGAAGGAGTTGCTGTTTTGCAAACTTAGAACTAATAGTTCCATGCTCAGAAAAGGCACAATGGAAAGCCAGAAAGATCCTGAGTACCTGATGGAAGTATGAACTCACAGCATCAGTCCTGGATGATTCTCTTTCAAATTTCTTACGTAAATAAGATAATGACCTTAATATTTAAGTTTGTGTTTTTCGGGTTTTTGGCACTCATCACCAAATAATTGCCAGCCAAAGTATTGCTTAACTGTCTAGGCGTCTAGATACATCTGGCAAGAGTAGAGGTAGGGCATACATATGAATACATATGCACACACACATCTATCTATCTATCTATCTATCTATCTATCTATCTATCTATCTATCTATCCATCCATCCATCTATCATCTATCTATGCAAAAGGCTTTTACCTAGGGAGGTACCCTGTACATTTTGTTCTGATGTATTCTTAGCCTTAGCACAGTGCCTGGCACATAATTTCATGAAGGAATAAAAGAATACATAAAAGAGTAATACATACAGTTATCTCTAGGGTGTGGGATTATAGATGATTTTAATTTTCTTTTGTATACTTGCCTATATTTCCTGAATATTTAAAATCAGCAAAAACAATAAAAAAATTTATTAAAACTGTATAGGAAAGCTGTGTGGTACAGCTTGATGACATATTATGTTAATCCACAGAATCTGTTATTCCACATATTTCAACATATTGCAAATCAAACCTTTTTCCTTTCCCCTCCCTCTACAGACTATTTAAAAAATAGAATAAAATCCTGATAAAACTCAACATACAAGATGAGTATTAGTCTGATCCCCCATCAGGATGATAAAGGAGGTTTACTCTACAATCATATTACACATTTATAAAGAAAATTTGTAAACTGGTTTCTTTTACATTGATGGATGTCTGAACACAAACCATAAGAAATAATAAAAAATTAAGCATCATTGTTTTATGCTAAAAATGCATGTATGTATGATGTACAGCATTTCAACTCAGGGGACATATTTATCATACTGCTTGGGAAAACTTTGCACACAAATCAACTGAAAACCCACTGGGTGGCACAACAACTTCTGCAACATTTTAGAAAATGGCATGGCATTAATGCTTTTACACCCGTGGTCTCAATTGGGCCATTTGGCTATGTCTAGCTAAATTGTTACAACTGGGGGGATGCTACCAGTAACTAGTGGGTAGTGGCTAGGGATGCTGCTAAATTATGACCAGGACAGCTCCCATGATGAACTATTCAGTCCAAAATGGTAATGGTACTGAGGTTGAGGAAGCTTGTTTTATACTATTTTTTTCCTCTGTCTTGCAATTTAGGCAAACCTTACAAATGGTTTGTTTATTTTGACTTCCGGGTTTTTTAAATTGGGTCATTAAATTTCTAACTGAATGACTGTATTTCAACATTAACAATTTTTTTCTAGTCTTAGAATTTTAACAGTAGCTATAGAATTACTTTATCTTAGAGATGTCTTCATTCAACAACTAGTTACTGAGAGTTTAACAGGTAATAGACAGTACCCCAAGCACAGAATATACAAAAATGAGTGAGAAGGCATGGTCCCTATGCTCAGATATAGGTATAATGAAACATAAAAAGCCCCTAATCCTTAGCTACGTAACAGGCCCACTTAGTTAGTCACAGTTGGGGTTAATGGAATAAACTTTGATTTTGAACTCAAGGCCTAAGTCCAAATTCCATTGAACAATTCCCTTGTTTCTGTGTATTAAACAAATAGCACAGTCCTGCTTCCTGGTCTTTGCACTATTTGCTCTCCTGCTGAAAATACCCTTTCTTCAAATCTCTTCCTTCTGATTCTTTTGTGCCATTCAGGTTTCTGTTCAAATGTCACTTCTTCAGAGAGGACATTCCAGACCATCCTGGCTATTGTCTCCTTTAAACTTTCTCTATTCTATTGTTCTGTTTCATATCCTGTATCTGAAATTATCTTGCTTACTTATTTAATGTTTGTCTTCCCAACATTGGTTTTTTATGGCTTTTGCAAAAAAAAAAAAAAAAAAAAAATACCCTAATCTTGCAAGGCCTTGGAGCTGATATCCGATGATGCAAGTGGCCTTACTTGAAGATTTTTTTTCTCCGTTCTTCTCTTCAACTGGTTTTCTCTGCTCCTTCAGTAGAACACACATACACTGTCCCTTTGAGCTTTTGGACATGTCTCCTCTTTTCCTAGCCATTAACGGTTATCCTTCAATATGACTTCTTCCACTTACTACGAAGGTGACCCGCCATGTTACTTATCACATTTTAATTATTTGCTTCTTTTGGCTTGCATTCTCTTTTGGTTGTCAGCCCTATAGAGGCAGGACCCTTGTCTTTTAGTTTGCTGGTATCATCCCAGTGCCTGCCATTTCTTCTTTGTAAGTTATACACACACACACACACACACACACACACATACATATATGTATTTATATTAACTTCATGCAGCAGACCTGAAACTGACTTTTTCAAATAAAATGTAATAAAATTTGTATCTCTAATTTTGCCTGCTTTTCTCAAGATATACTAGCTTTATAGACCCATCACCTCTAGTGTGCTTCTGCAAATTCTGTATGGTCTACATTAATCTTACAACAAGAATAACAACATGATGAAAACAAGGTCCTTTGCTATGGGAATACTTTCTAGAGAAAATAACTAAACAAGGGAAAAAGAGAATGTACAGCATTCCTAAGCTCATTAAATTAAAGCAGAAGCACATATCGAACTTCTGACTAAGACTAGAGCTATACATACACAACTTCTCCCTCCCCCCACACAGTTACATGTGAAAAACAAAAACAAAAATGCAAACACCAAAAATCCTTACTACTTTTGTGAGATCTTGATGATTTGATTTATGGGTGCTGTAACGAGATAGGATCCCCGAAGTCCTCCCAGTGGAAAATATCGCTTCCCACAGCACTTCAGACAAACTCTTTTGAGTAGCCAAAGCAGGCTGTGTCTTGTCCTTGAGGATATTAGCTGTAGAACGATTTTTGCAAACCACACTGTGAAACTCGCATTGATCTGCCAGCAGCGTTTGAATCTGCAGGCAGAAATGAACTTTGGCTTTTTCTTGAATGTATTGGCATCCCACACTGTTTTGCTCTTCTATTAATTTACCACTTTTCTCTGAACACCAGAAAAAAAAATGTTGGAGGAGGATTGGATAATTTTCTCTTTCTAATCCCTTATTTAATAAAACTTTCATCGTAGCTTTTTAAAATCGTTTACACTTCTTCGTGAAAATCATCAACCTAAACACCATGAAGTGAAACTTGATGTTCATAATCTGGATTTATGAAATTTATAGTCTGAATTTGGAACAGAAAACTCATTCGTGTACCCAACTGAATGGGCTGTTTTGAAGCCACCCCAAGTGTAAAATAGAGAAGATAATACCATTTCAAGGCCAGACAACTCCCATGGTTCTCAATAAGACTTGCATTAATTTCTTATTTCTTGGCTGGTAATCTTTTTGCATCTGCACCTTAGGGTCTGGCTAGAAAGCTGGTAAGAGCAAATCAGTGCATCCTATCAAAGCCCTGTGAATTTATGAAAGTGTTGTTCTGGCTTAGGGATATTTAGAATTTAGAAGAAAATATTGATATAGCAGAGTACTTAGAGAGTGTCTTCTACTTGCTCATGTTCCAGACAGTGAAACTGAGGACCAGGGATATAAAAAGAAATTTGAGCAAGTCACACAGCCTGAGACTAGGTTGAAATATTTCTTCCTGTGCATTATGCTGCTACCATCTAATTTAGCTCACCATCATCCCTTCTCTGGATTTCTCTAACAGCTTCCTAACCGGTTTCTCTGTTTCATCCTTATACTCTCCAACTGTTCCTTTATAGTAGCAAGAGTGATTTAAAATTATAATTCATATCACTCTAGTCCCTTACAATAGAGTCTCAATGCACAAAGAATGCCATGCAATCTCTTGACAACACTTTACCATGCTAGGTATGATCTGGCCCCTTCCTTTCTCCAACCACATCTCATATCACTTTCTCACTCACTAGATTTCAGTCATGTTTGTCATTCAGTCTTCAAATACATCCAGAGTTCACTTACCCCAGGGCTTTTGCACTTGCTTTCCCTTCTGTTTGGAACGCTTTCCTTTCTCCTTTTGCATGCTTTTTATTCTATGTTTTAATTTATTACCTCCTTTTATAGGTCTTCCTATATGAAAATGAGGCATCCCTCATTGGCAATATTGGTTTCCATTGCTTTCTTCTCTCTATAGCTTGTAGCATATTTTATAATTTTTTATTTTCTATTATATAGTTTTATTCCTCTCTCCCAATTAAAATGTAACTCAGTGCCTAACACAGAGCTAGGGAAACAGCAAGCCAGGTCCGCATTTTAGCCTTGTTGAATAAAAGAGTGAAAGGGACTTGACTACAAAGCTCTGACTATATAATCCAATCCATATCCAACTATGTGAAGATGAAGGAATTAAAAGAAATACAAGTTCAATATTTTAGCAGTTTTTGTCACTACCACAGCTTGGCCTGATTTTAAGATTAGCTTTGGATTGAAAACATTTAGTCTGTCCTTATAATAAATGGAATCCAAATCATTGAAATATTTCACCGAGAATCCTAGATCCTATATGAATCTCTTATTTCATAGATGATGATACTACAGCTTGGCAAATGAATTACCACAAGTGTCACACAAAAGCAGCCTGTTCTCTTAACATCTTTAAAAAATTCCAGTCAGTTTCTCAATAATAGAATAAAAATACCATTTTGCCTAACTTGCATTGAATCATTGTATTCTATTTACTGTATCCTCATATATTCAATAATTGCATACTCACTCATCACCAATTTTTTTGTTGTATATCATCCTGATTTTATGTCACAAAATAAAACATCTAAATAGCTCTTAAATGGCCAGGAGTGAGCAGTTATGAGAAAATCTCACAGGTCTACTAAGGACAGGCTGATTAAGAGCCGACTCATCACCAATTTTGTGGTGATTTTTTGATATACAGGACCTCATGTTACAAGTATTATTTTATTTCACCCTCTTAACTTCCTATGCTTAGGTAACTTTATCAAGTCATTGAAGAGATGAGGAAACTGAGGTTTGACAAGCTAAGCAGGTAAAGGCCACCCAGCCGAGAAAAGGCCAAGCAAGAGAACAGCCTGAGGGCAGATGGGTGTCCACATTTTAAGCTAGCTACCACCTTGTCTCCCCAAAACAGAGCCCCAGTGGCACACAGAAGCTAACATGGCTTTCCGGAGCATTGCGTTTTATGACAAAAGAGCAGCTCTTCACCCTGTGGGAATAAGGCTCTCTTTATGTAAAGTGATTTTTATCTTTGGCAGAAAGCAGCTGCAATACAAAGTCATATTTTACTCTGCTCAGAGCTTGTATCTCCACATACATCTTTATAAGTCAATAGAATTGGGGAAAGAGAACTTCCCCCTGAGCATCTATTTATAGTTACACAGTGCAAATCACTGTATACTTGAAAATCATTTTACCACATTTCAATCATGTTAGTGAAACCCTCTGGCTGGCATCACTTCCTTGTTTCTGAGATAAATAAGCTTATTGTATATATTTAAACATTATGTATGTATGTGTGTGTGTGTGTGTGTGTGTGTGTGTGTGTGTGTGTGTGAGAGAGAGAGAGAGAGAGAGAGAGAGATGAGAGAGAGAGGGAGGGAGGGGGAGAAATGGATGAATGGAGGAGGGAGGGAGAGAGAGAGGGTGGAGGGGAGAGAGAGAGAGGTTTAATAAGGAAAGTGGCAGGCAAAATACAGGCAGTTATTATCCAAATATCTCTCCCAATCCCATCTTCTTAACTATTAACTTTTTTGGAGCCGGTAAGGTATTTGGCAAAAGCACCTTGTTTGTGATAGACATCAGGGAGTGCCACTCAAAACCTTGTTACACATCCTTAGACTGTCTATCTCTTGCCCAAGTTTTCTTAAAGGAATAAGTCACTTATACTCCTTTTTGGTTCTTAGAAATTGTTTTTTTCCACTCAGTATTCATTCTTTCTTCTTTCTAGAAAAACACCCAGGTTTACTAGGGAAATCATCTTTGTCTCATTCTCAGTTATGTGGGTTGAGTGCATTGATGTGGCCCAGGCCTGGCCAATGAGAGGTAGACAATTCCATCCCTTTGACCATGTAATTGATTATTGGTTGTGAGTGTGACAAAGACAGGCCTATGAAACGTGATCCCAGGACTCCTGTGCATCCTGCTGGGAAGCAGGAGTTCTCTGTTTCGTTGGAATTTATGACCTGGTGGAAAGCAGACCTGAAGTAGTGGCTTGTGGTCATCCTTGTTCCCTCATGGAAAGATTTTTCTGTAAAATGAAAACCAGAAGAGAGTAGCACCAAGAGATGAAGGGAGGAAAGAAGCCAGGTGGGGTGGGATTTAATACTGTCTGCTCCCCTGCATCCTGACATGTTCCAAACCAGCTATGTTGTCACCAACTTCTGCTAGTTAACCCCCAAAATTCTACTTCCTTTTCTTTGGGGCTTATGCTGTCTAGTTTGGGTTTCCATTATTTTCTCTTTTTTAGATTAGAAAATATAGTTTATTTAAAAGTAAATTAGAGAAAGAGAGAGAGAGAAGTTTCACCTCCCCAAGGGTAGGGAAGGGAACCCAAAGTCAAGAAGCATGGCAACAGCTATAGCTCAAAGAGTACATGGTCACATCAGAGTCTAGTAAGGTAATGGCCTATCATTTTCAACAAAGACTCTTGATTAATATAAATTGAAAATCAATGTTTTCAAGAATCTCCAGCAGAAACAATGAAATCATTTGTTTCTTCATCATTCTGTGAGCTAACCTTTTTTTAAGTTCAGTTATGCTAAATGGCCCTCATGTGCTTCCCTGAAAAATTTTAAATTGAGGTTTGATTTTTCTTTACTGCTTAATTTATAATACATCCCATAACTGCTGGTAGGTTAGTCTGCCACATCCCTAGGAAATGAAGTTAATTTTGACCTTTCCTCTTGCACTTTCATCCAAAAAATCAGCTCTAATGATGGAAGCTCCAGGCCAAGAGTAAGAATACTTGTGGTTAGAAGAACCTTTCAGTAGTTCTAGGTTATACTTTCATCCTGTGTCTACAGGTAGCCTGGTCTTCTTGATAAATCCTTCACACTTACAGTAAGCAAATCCTAAACGATTGTACTGATAAAGGAATGGATGATACATGAAAACATCGAGAGACATATACACTGAGAATGGTCTGGTTTCTGTTCCACATAAAACTATTTTCTAACTTACGTATAGGCAGTTTTAGAGGTTTTAGAGTGGTCTCTCATTTTCCTACTAGACACAGGCACTATTAGCAGCTATCATTTGTAAATCCCTGTCTTCTGACATATGCCAACACTGTCACTGATGCTCCTCCACAGCCCCATTGGGTAACTACTATTTTCACCCTCGTTCTACACAGAGGCTTAGAAGAGTTAAGTAATTCACCTCAGAAAGTGATAGAACAGGTACTGAAATTCACTTCTCCCAGAATCTGGAGTTTTAAGCCATGCAACTTGGCAGCACAATGAAAAGGAAGAATGAATTTAGGTGTATGCCTTTTAGCATGGAGAAAGGGGCACAGACTTTCTAAGGTAGGCCTAGAAATTATTTCACCAAATGAAATTCTGAGCAACAAGTGCCAGCACAATCTTTGGCTGTGTAAAACTGTCTCCAATAGCACTAAAAAAGTGTGGACCATTGTCTTGAAACTTCTCAAAGTGTTGACCCAGAGTCAGTGTCATCAGCATCATCACCTGGAACATTGATAGACAGGCAAAATCTCAGGTCTCACCCTAGACCTACTGAATCAGAATCTGCATCTTTAACAAGGCCCCTGACTGATTCATATGCTCATGAAAAATTGGGTTATGTTAGTCTGATACAGGGCTGTAAACGTGTGGTCTTTGGACAGGCAGCATTAGCATCAGTGAGAATGTGTTAGAGATGTAGGGAAAGGATAAAAGGAAGGAAGGAAGGAAGGGAAGGAGGGAGGAAGGAAGGGAGGGAGGGAGGAAGAAGAGGGAGGAAGGGAGGGAGGGAAAAGCTGGGTAAAGAATGGAAAGCAAGAAATATTCACATTAGTTAGAATTCTTACATGCCAGATGTAATGGGGTATTGGAATTAATGTTAGTTCAGTCAAGCAAAACAGCTTAGTGTAATGAGTTAGTGTCAGCCACTCTGAAAGTTTACATCTTTTTTAATTATCATGATTACCCAACTGACTGGTTTCTTTCTAACAGCAGAAAAGTGCAGGGAGCATGAGAGTTAAGCAACATTAGCAGCCCCTACAGCACATGCATAAGGAAAGCAGAGTGGGATTGTCAATCAAGCAAGAGGTGGATATTTTTAGGTTCCTGGAAGAAAACTAAAGGACTTTGTTTGACCCTCTTCTCCCAGTGTCAGGGTATCCGGTCTCTACCCACTATTCATCCATTCTTTTCTTTTCTATCCTTTTCACCTTTCATTTCCTTCCCCATATTTTCTCCCAGTGGGGAGAAAAAAATGATGATAATACCCATCAAAAAGAGGTCAAATATCACAGGAAGAAAATATCTCAAGAACTCTAATATTCAGCTGACAATTGAACTGCCTGGCCACCCCCCTCCACTTTTCTACACCCACAATGAGTTGAGTCATGGGGGCCAGGCATTTTTGGGCTCCGGTTTGTATCTGCTAAACCTCAAAATGTCAAAGTTTAGGCAACATCTTAAAATATGTCTTTCTTCCTTTAAACTGAAATAGTGCTCTCCCCCTCTTTTTTCTTATATCCAGAAGTGGCTGTCTGTTTTTAGAATATTTTTCTTTCAGAGTCAAAAAAACTTTGGTTATCTTCTCAGAATAAGGAGGACTTATAATGGCAGTCAAATACCTTGGAACTTTATTTTTGTAGCAGGTGTTATAAAAGAGGGTGACAGTATGATTCTGAAAACATGCATCACCTCTTAACATCTCTTTGAAACAGAGTTAGAAATTTTCAACACAGAGAATAAGTAAAATGCATTCTCTGGGGTGCCAATAGCAAGAAACTACAGCTCTTCTAACGAGTTCATGACTAAGAAAAACTCCAGAACTAAGTTACCTTTGCCAATTCATACTTATAGTAGCATCTAGCAGCCTTAATATTATCTGACAATTGTCTAGCAGAGATTTATCGCATGCTAGTAGTCGTCCCATAGCAGACTACTTATTTGAAGAAATAAGAGGAGCCAGAAAACATGTACTCAGAGGAAAAGAAAATGTAGAATTGAAAAGCTGCCACATACGAAAAGTCATATAAGGTTTGGATCTTTTCCTCCCCTTAAATATTAAAAAGAGAAATGTTTCAAACAACTTGTACAGACTAGAATAAAATTTCCAGAAGTCAATAAAGAAATCTTAACATAATCAATTGCCTTTTTATGAAGAAAAGCCCCCCAGAAATTCCCTACACAAATTCACTTAAGTCAAGGCACCAGAGGAAATCATTTCCATCTATAGAGTGGAATAATTTTTAGGACAACCAAGTCACAGGCACTGGAATCCCACAGTTGCATCTTAAATGTTGACTTCACAGCTGATTTTCCATATAACTTGTGTGAGTTACTGGAGCTCCTGAACTCAGTCTCCTTGTCTGAAACGACAATGATATATCCACCATAGCCCCTATGGAAGACTGTTTTGCTTGAATAAAGTGACATATGTGTTAAATGCTTCGCATGTAAGTATGAGTTCAGTATTTTTAAAATGTTTTAAAATTGACAAATAATAATTGTATATATTTATGGGGTACAACATGGTTTTTTGTTACATGTTTGCAGTGTGCAAGAATTAAGTCAGACTAATTCACACAGTGAATCTTATCTGTGTATTCCTATGGACCAGTTTACACAAACGAATGGAAATAAACTTGCCCTACTATGAGGAGAAACTCAGCTTTCTTTTGTTAATGTTTTCCCTGGGAAGGCAGATCATTTGCATGCAGGAAGGCAATCAGTGGGAAATCTGTTTTTATTGGCACCCAAACCCCTCTGCACCTTTGGCAATATTCATGGGAGAAACTGGAGTCTATTAATCCACAGAAGTCTCTTTTGCTTGACTGAGTCCAAGAGTGGATGTGCCTCATTAAAGACCAGTCAGGCAGGATACGTAGCTTCAAATTATGGTAACAAGTCAATTAAAACTGCACATTTATCCCTGAGAGTTGGGCAGCATAGAAAACAGGTTAAATGATGGGCTAGGGCTGCTGACTCTGCCTTTCCTTTTCTCATGGCTTCCATGTACTCAACATCTGGGAATTACACCTGTGTCTGCTTTACCATAGACTCTTTACTGTATGTCCTGGAATGCCTTGTGCTCCCAATTCACATAAAATAATTTGTAGCTCTATGTTTTAAAAATGGAGAATTTCAAATTTTCAACAAATCTTGGAAAAGGGAGAATAACAATACTGTGTACCCAATAGAGATACAAAGATCAGATGACTTTCTGTTTGTGAAAACTCTTATAAACCATTTTTAAAAAACCCAAATTTCAGCATCCTTACGGACGATAGTGAAGGAATGTCTGAGATAAACTTAGGGCCAGCCTGTTTGTATCCACTCTTTTGGGTAAAGACAGTCGTTATGTTTGTTATAAAACCTTCAACTTCACCACACATGTAATACAGATCTCTTCAATTAAAAAGGTTTTTTTTATCTCAATCACATTCTTTTAAGTCAAAGATCAAACTTCACTCTCTGCCAGTCACTGGGACAACTTTATTACAGTGCGTAAAAGCTTAAATGACCATCCTGGCTATAAATTAAATTGCACTACATGAGGAAGATGACATTCCACTCCTGTCTCCATTCAGACCCAACACTGACCACTTTTCTTTAATGGTATCTCTATCACTGGTGCTTTTTTTAGCCCATGAAGAAAACATTTTATGTGCTAATGTACAGCTGCCAGGCACAGGTACAAAGAATAAGAACTAGCTGACTGTCGGTAGAGGCTAATCTAACAGCACCATTCAATTTAGAAACTCAAGATGCTAGCATTCTACTGACTATATAACTTCTTTCTTCTTAATATTCAGAACTTTTACTTCCAGGTATAAACCTTTAAGATGACATGCTAGACCTGTGAAGTATACCAGAGAACCAGCCCAGTACCACTAAGGCTTGGTACTTTAATTGGCCATGTCTGGGCTATATCTGCAGCTCGGATGTAGAGGGCTGATTTAGCTTCTGCAATACTCAACAGTCCCCAGACTGAGGGAATGAAGGGATTTGAGTGTCTTGGGTCATTTCTTTAAAAAGCCTGAGAGACACAGGCCCCTACCAACCAACTGCAAGGCCACACTTTTCTGATTTGTCATCTATCTCAGACCTGGAGATGAACCCAGTTAGTTCAGGCTTCCTATTGCGTCCGTGTCCCAGAAAAGTTCTTCCCTCTTGTGGGACGGATCAAAACATCTTTCTGAGGCTTTGGAATTCACATAAATTCCCACTGGAAACATCCGAGTGTGACATGGACATAATTTCACAAAAGTCAAAAAGCTGGCCTTGGTAGGATATTGGGCAAGTGTACTAAATCATCTTTAATTAATGAATGAGTTGCCCTTGATGATCAGGAGACATTTTCACATGAAAGGACCTCTCAAATTAGGTTGATGTGGAAAGTAGCAGGGCCAGGTTTCTTTGGAATACACAGCAAGGATGCCATGGTTAGACTTCCTAGCAAGAAATGATTAAGACAAAGAAAATGAAATCAACATGTGTTGATAATGGCTGAGGAAAATTAAACAGGAAATCAAGGTCTAAGTGATCAGAGTCTCAGCAAGGGTTTTTGATGAAACCCTTTTAAAAAGAGTGTCTGAGTTCCACAAAATCATGATGAGGAACAGAAAAATTGGGATTATACTAAATTGAACACATACCTTGCTTTGTCAGGTATGTGATAAGTTTCTAAGTTCATTATTATATAAAAATGTCCATTTTTGCAAACATTTTTATCTAAATATGATAATTCTATACGGTGAGACATTATAGCAGATCTAAATGATTATTAACAAAATCTTAACATACCTTATTTATGTATATATTTTGTTATACAAACCGTCCCTCTCTGCCCTCTCAGATGCAGCACTAAATTGGTCGATTTATGAAAGTCTTAAAATAACAACATGTGATTGTCACTAAAACAGCTTCTCAACAATTTAGGCAGATTTTGTCAAATATTTTTCTTTTGATATATAATTTCTAGAAACACTTTTATGGACTATGTTAAGCTCAAAATGGGTAATTCTAGTTTACGACTGTGCTAATAAGAATTCTAAGATTTATCTTAAAAGGATCACTCTAAAAAGTTTTTCAGAATGTATTATGTCCTAGCACTCACTACCTCTCTAAATTAACTGGTACAGCTTTCACACAGTTGTTTCTATGGAGCAACTGTAAGACAACCACAGCCAGGTGAATCTTGGAGACACATAAGTGCTGGAAACGTAGAAGATGTCAGGGACATATGTCGGCAGTTTTCAAACTCCAATAATCTGTGTGTGCAATATCTGTATTGTCCACAAATGATCTAGACTATTGTTTCCTTTTTTAAATTTCACTTTATTTTGACCACAATAAGTATGTTTTTTGGCCAAGTGTGGTGGCTCACGCCTGTAATCCCAGCACTTTAAGAGGCGGAGCCGAGAGGATTTCCTAAGCCCAGGGGTTTGAAACCAGCCTAGGCAGCTAGGTGAACCCCCCACCCTGCACCACCCCCATCTCTACAAAATTAGCCAGGCATGGTGGCACATGCCTGTAGTACTAGCTACTTGGGAGCCTGAAGCAGAAGGATTGCCTGAGCCCAGAAGGTTGAGGTTGCCATAGGCATTAGCGTGCCACTGCACTCCAGCCTGGGACAGAGTGAGATCTCGATTTAAAAAAAAAAAAAAAAATTACATTTTTAAGAAAGGTTTAAAAATCTATGTCACCTGGGAACTCATTCTCAGTTGTAAGTAGAAGATACACAGATATTAATATACTTTAAAATAAATGAATAATTTAAAATAATTATTTAACATATGCTATTTCTAAAATCACCTTGTGGATTTTGTTTCAAGAAATACAGGTCTATGGCATAGTTAAAAGATCTTAACTGAGGACTAAGGAGGTTGGGTGTTCAGTGATGTCCTGGCCTGGGATAGAGCATGGTATGGTAAGGTATAGTAAACCGATAGGCAGGACAGGTGACTATGGGTACCAATACCCTACTCACTTGCTGTGACACTTTGAGCAAGTGACTCATCTTCACTTAGTTTCAGTCCTTTGTTCTGTAAAGTAAGGTCCTGGGATTAGAGTTTTCCTTTCAGAGCCAAACACCAGTAACTTCAAGACTGAAGCAAGTCCCAGGGTCTCAGCGTCCCCAAAGAAAACATGTGTGTTTTTAAAAGTGTCCGTTCTACATATTAAGTGGGATTATTGTCAAATTTTGAGTAAGATTATTTTTGTACATATTCCATAAAAATATGAGAAAATATAAGGATGATAGCATTTAAGAGATTAAACAGCACCTTGTGTGTTAGGTATTAGCAAATCCTAGTTAGATCCCATGGTATGACATACTGGTTTATACCACAGAAATATATCTTTACCAATTTTCAGGGGTCAAAACTCTGCGTGAGGGATGTTAGAATCTCTGAATAAAATCACTAGCACCATAAATAATATCCTAAGAACTTGTATTATGCTGACTAACAGAAAATTCTGTGTTCTATCAGATCACTGTCCTCCTGGATCGACATAACAACCTGTGACTCAAATAAGCAATGTGAATATTTTCATTAAAGCTGCAGAAATTATAAAAACTTCATAGGATCCGAAGACTTAAAATGTGTCTAGCACATAATGCCTAAAATCCTCTGAGTTGTGACATCTGGCTTGATCACATTCTCAAATATGTTGGTCAAATTCCTGAACCCAGGACTTAGAATTTGGATGGTCACTGGTTAGCGAGTCATTATGGTGGAAACAGCAAGAATACAAACCCTGAAAGAATTAACTAGTGAATGGAAAACAGTTCCTAAACTAGATTGTATCTTGGTCAAATGAACAAAGTTCTCAGTTTGTTTGGAGATTGAGCAGAGAGTCTCTCAGATTCAGTCAACATAGACCACAAATGATTCCACATAAAGAAACAAATCATCCCATACAAGTCAAACTTCAAGGAGATAGGTGATAAAATTTATTTTTTTCTGTCAATTTCTTGTGAAGGGACATCTCACCTAAAACTAAATTCTTCTTTTATAAAATTTTGCACCCTAAATTGGGGAGTTCCACAAATGTTAAAGTTATTGAGCTAAAGAGATTAAGTTGAAATGAAAAATAAAACTCTGAAACATAACAAACATTTGATACTATAGTTTTGCATAGGATATCATCAAAGCTATCCTAGCCCCTTTCCATTCAAAATATACTATGCAGTCACTTAAAAAAGAACTTTTTATCTTGGAATATTTTAGATGTACAGAAAGTTGCAAAGATACTACAGAGCGCTTTTTACTCAGAGACTCACAGTGGCATACAGGAGCTTTTCAGAAATTGTCAGGCTCCACCCCACACTCAGAGTCAACATCTGCAGTTTATCAATATCCTCAGTGATTTGAGAATCCCTGCCTTGGTGTGCTTTTGGGAAGAGTTGAATGTAAAGCCAGGCAAGCTGGGTCAGATTCCAAGCTACTGTGTGGGTACTGTTGATCAAAATCACCAGAACCTGAAATTCCAAGAGTCCACAGATAAGATTTGTAATGACTTGAAAACAGCACTTGTCGGCTGCTACTGCCAGTAGATGCAGAGAGAGTAATACATGCCCCAGCATATTTTTGATAGAATTTAGTTCTGTGACTGCCCAAGGAAAGAAAGTGAACCTGGAAAAAATCTGGAAAAACACATTTAGTCTCTTACTGATTCTCCAATATGTTCCAAGTTAGGCTGGTCTAGCAGGCTTTCAATACTATGTATAAATTCATATATTTGTTATATGACTCTGAGAAGCCAAACCACTGGAAGCAGGTCTTTTTGTGCTATGGCATTAGCATTATCTGGAGTTCTGATTTGAAAATCTTCTCTGAACACTTAGATTCACCATGGCAACCACTCAGTTAAATAGAATGATGAAGGTCACAATGCAGTTTCTTATACTTCTGGGAAAAAAAGAATTATTAAAAAAACCTTAGAGCAAACAGAAAGTTAATTATGATTTTTTTTGAAAGAGATCATGGTGCTATCAAAATAGTCAACAACACACCCTGCTAGAGTCCTGACTAACTGGGACCAACACATTATATCAGCTTGAATCATGTCAGCCATAAATAACTGGTGTATGCTGATTAAAGGTCAGCCCTGGCTTCCAAATTCATATGATCACTTAAAACATACATACACTAACCTTTGCATTTTGGAATATTTAAAATTTACAGAAAGTTGCAAAGATACTACAGAGAACTTGTGTATACCTTTTACCTTAATGTGAGCATCCTATATAACTGCAATACATTTGCCACAAGAAAGTAGCATTAGCACATCACAGTTAACAAAACCTTATTTGGATTTCACCAGTTTTGTTTTGTTTTTTCATTTTTGTCCTTTTTCTCTTCCAGGATCACACATTGCATTTAGTACCCTCTAATCTGTTGCAGTTTCTCAGTCTTTCCTTGTGTTTCATGATCTTGAGAGTTTGGAAGAGATGCTTTACTGAATGTCTCTAAAGTTGGGTTTGTCTTGTGTTTCCCCCTAATTAAGCTGGGGTCATGAGTTTTGGAGAAGAATATCACAGAGGTGATATTTCTTAACACATCATAATAAGTGGTACATAATAGCAACAACTCACCATAGTTATGTTAACCTTGATCACTTGGTTACTGCAGTGTCTTCCAAGTACATCTGCTGTGAAGTTACAGGAGTTTTGTTTGTTTTAATTTCCATACTATGTTTCTTGGAGTGAATCACTAAGTCCAACCTATCCTCTAGGGAAAGAATAGCCACTTTTTAGGAGGATATAATAGTACCTTCTATGTACACTTTGTGAAGAAAGTTCACTTCCTCATTTGTAAACTGGTGACACTAATGGTAATTAATTCAAAGGTTTATTGTGAGACTAAATCAAATCATGTGTATTATGCATTTAGCCCAGTGTTTGTGACACAGCGAGTGTTCAATTGTTGACATATTCATTGACTCAATAGCTATTCATTGAGCACCAGCCTTTTCTGAGGCATTATACTATACTATAATTACTATACAACAACAGACATAGTTCCTACTTTTTGGACTTAACTGTCTATTAAGGACAGAGATTAAACAAATACATAGACAACATACCACAAACTGTATTAAGATATACAAAGGAAGTTTAGTAAGCCATGTCATGCATAACACATTGGTAGAGAAAAGCTAATTTAAATTTTAGGGTGGAGTGACTGGGCTTCAAAAAAGTGCTGTCTAAGAAAGTAATATTTAACTGAGATCTAAAGAACGAGCAGGCATGAAAGACGAAAAGTGTGAATGGGAGATGCCCATGTAAAAGAACAGCATATGCAAATGCCCTGGAGCTGGAAAGAACACCATGAATTAAAGGACCATGGAGAAGGTTGGCATAAACAGAATATGTGTGAGGGGAGATATGAGATGAAGCTGGAAAGGGTAGCGAGAACTTGGTGCTGTCTATTTATCCAAAGTCCAACTGATGAATGTTGCTAATCACAGGAGTAATGTGAGGTAGTGGAGAATTGTAAGAAATCACATTGGTTACAGTGTGGAAAACAGACTGGAGGGGGCACAAAGATATTCCAGGGATGTGACTATCATGGCTAGTAAGTACAGGGGTTTTGGAGAAAGATAGTGGCAGCAGAGAGAAAAATGGATGCACTAAGTCACTTGATAAGCATATAAATATACACCAAATTTCCTTGAATCATCTTCTCCCATGTTACCTGGTGATTCATACTATAATTAACCCTCTAGTCTTATAATCCTAGAATCACATTTGCTGTTCTCCTGTCCTACAGTATCCAAATAATATTCTACACAATGCCAAGACGATGTACACTAAACTATTTACAAGACTGTGCATTTAAAAAAATCCAAAAATAATATTGCAAGTAGAATGCTTTCAATAACATCTTTATCTCTTAGTGTAGACACTTAAGACTTCACACAAAGAGCATTAATTATCTGAATAGAAAGTTTATTTTCTCAGAAAGGCAGTAATAACACATAACACCACGCATAAAGCATTGTTAAAAATATGACTTTTACTACAATGAAAGAAGTAAGCTACTATTATCCTGACTTTATAGATGTGGCAACTAAGACAAAATATGTTAGGAAGGTTAATCAAAGTCTTGGTCACCCAGCCAATCTATTTGCTCTGACCACTGTGACACACTTCAGAGCTTAGGGAGTTTTAGTTTTAGAGCACTTTTGGCATTGAAAACAGCATTTCCCTTGTGTCTAAAGGAAGATTTCTTGAGGTGAGGAAGTATATTTAGAAAACGTGAAAACTCTTCAGGGCTCTAGGAGCTCCTGCCAGAGTCATCCAAGACCAAATGAGGATACAAATTCCTTTATTCTACTCACATCTGAAAGGATTATTATAATGCCTTAATTTATACGTACCCATTGTAGCCATCTGGTCTGATGTTAGAATCTAATATTTGGAAAATGTTTTAATGCAATTTTCTGGCTTTGACAAATAGTATGTACTGTAGCGGAGTTAGTATTCTGAAAGGGAACAATGACTAGTAAATAGATTCATTAACGAATTAATTCATTAGTAAATTATCAGTAAATTGATTCATTAGCCCCTCTTCTGTTAATTAAAAAAGTTTGTTAAAACTGAAACTTCAGTTTATTACAGATTTAACAGCCTATCAGCCAGAGAGAATGAACTAGACTTTTACTTCCTCTCAGCCCATCTCCAACCATGCCATCTTCAGACACTTTAGTGAATATCTTCAGAAAAGAGCAAGGCTCAAGAAGTTCAGGATCCCTCAAAGAATGAATTATCCCTCACAAAACAAACAGGCAAACAAAAAAGTAAAAAAACTATAACAATCTCAGGAATGGGCTTACATTTTCTTTTAGTGATTCCCTATACTATGACCATTGACCCTGATATCACCTGAATAGACATATAGACAACATTTGGCTCCAAATGCCAAAAATAAAGTGGAATATATAGTTTCCTTCACAATAAGTGTCACATTAAAGAGAAAATAGCGATGATTACTGATTGTACACCAAGACCTTAAAAAAAAAAATTTAAGTTGCAATACTTCCTTAGTATACTGAAGAGTTGGTAAATGTTTTTTATTATCCAGATTTAATGGTTACTGCAATCAGGACCAAACCAATAAATGTAAATGGATTATGTTTTTCTAAATTGAACACAAACCAGATTTATAAAATATAGGTTTGTAGCCCAAACTTAATAAAAGAAAAATAATAATATTTAATAGAAGATCATTTGAGAACTGAAGGATACTCTTTATTTCTTCTCTATCCATTCACATATCTCAGATCGCATCATTCCACTTTAATCCAATTGTTTGGGCCTGCAGATGACCTCAAGATGAATGAATACTCTTCATCTGTTTCACTTGCACTTATTTGATGTATTGCTTCCTTTTTGGCAAAATGGCCACTCTTTGGGATGGTTTTTATTTCCTGTTGAAAACCAAATGTCTTTCAAGTGACAAGTAATTCATTATAAAATTCATTTCCTTCCCACCTTTTCAATGAGGCTAAGTTGCTGCCACTTCCAGGGCTAGTTATAGCCAGGGTATCAAAGTACCTTTTCAATTTATTGCAGTATGTAGGCTGGCACTGTGGGTTTGGCTTACTGCCAGCAGGATTAATTTGACATCCTCTGATCAATCAAATAATCTCATTACTCTCTTCTGCCTGCATGACAGCATGGGCCCTTGGTAGCATCAGACATGAACATCCTAAAAGGTCACTTTCAGAAAATTGGGACTTAATTGTGGTAACCTATTGGATTATTTTTAATATTCCTATATATCTTTATATATTAATATATTCTATATATTTTTATATATCTTTCCTCCACAGAAGTAGTAACTATTCATCACATGATCTTTTTGGATCTCACTTCAATGGATTCTAACAGTATCATTTAGAAAGTGGCTTCAGTAATTTCAGACTCTCTTTCCACCATGAATACATGTGACAATTTCTACTTTCAAAGATTTATGCAAATGATGGAACAAGTATCTTTCTTCTAGGTTTCAAAAAATCCTATGAGATTTGACTGAATTTTAGGTAGGCACTAACTGACATTAATGAAAAAGCACAATTGATTATTTCACCACCACTAACAATCATCTTAGGTGGTTCAATCTTGATGTAATTGATTTTCATACTTTTCCCAGTAACTAGTCTCATTGTCTTCATCCCATAATCTAATATACATTGAATTATCATATTTTGTCTTTTATCCATTATGAAGACTAATGCCCAGAATGAACCATACTCACTTACCAATCAATAGATATATACAGATAGATAGATGATAGATAGATAGATAGATAGATAGATAGATAGATAGATAGATAGATAGAAATAGTTTCCTGTATAACTTTCAGAATCCCAAAGAAACTGATTCCCTAGTCATTCTTCAGATTTGCCTATTAGGTTTGCAGCTAAACCAACACACAGTTGCCACATGATAATGACTTTAAATCTGAAACTTATGTCACACAATAATGAGCTTCAATCTACATCAACCTGTATTAGAAGGAATGAAAAAACTGTTTCAACTCCAGAACCTTGTTATTTATACTTGTTTCAATATTCTACTGATTAAACAGATACCTGACCCTCTAATTTAGTATCACTGGCTAATAAAAGTGTCATGATAAAATTCTTTTCATGAGATTTCAGAAAGTATTATACTGTATAGCATCAGTGCCAATTATCTGCCAGAAAGTTGAAGCATGATCCAATAATCAACTGTCATGCATCGACATTAGGATTCTTCAGTCTGGTTGGAGACATAGAACATTAACCCAAGACAATTAAACAATAGTGCAAAAGAGTAGATGAGTGTACGGTAAATAATGTACAAAATCAGAGCTAGAGAAATGGAGAGGAGTGAGAAATCATGTCTAGACAGAGTAACCAGTGATGTTGTGATAAAGAGGTAAGATTTGAAGCAGTTCTAACTTAAGAGATGGGTAGGATTCTGTGATCATGGAAGTCTGGATAGGCTACTTGGGAAGAGAGATGAAGTAAACAAGGACAAGGAGATGGGATCCTAAAAGACATGTCAATTTGACAAGTATATCGACTTACCTAGTGTAAAGTGGGAATTATAAACAGCAACCTCAAAAGGCAACCTCTGTTGAGTGCTTTCTGTGTTCAACGGTTCTAAATGCTTTCACGTGTGTTAGAGATTTTAATCATTACACCAGAGATATGAGGTATTTATTATTACCTACATTTCACAGGACAGCCATAGAGATTTTAAGGAAATGGTCAATGACATAAGGTTAGTAAGTGGTAGAACCAGAATTTGAACCTAGGCAGTTTGGCTCCAGACGGTACTTAGATTCACTATTTAACTGTGTGAATGCCTGCGACAACTAGGCATCTTATGCGTGATGCCAGAGGGTGTTTGACTCTAGGAAGTGATAGGGACTGCGGAGAACTGGAGAGCTCATGCCCCATATAAAATGGGCAGCCACTGCTCAGCTATAGCCCTGTGGGAACATGGGTCTAGTGCCTTCAGCTCTGGTTTTTTTAAAGAGATGTCAGAAATCTAATACACAAAATATTTTTTCAAAGAAGATAATATGGTCCAAATATAGCCTTCAGGTCACCAATTTCAGACATCAGGGAATAAGATATGAGATTAAAAAGGGAATAAGATATGAGATTAAAAAGGGAATGAGATATGAGATTAAAAAGGTAGGTTGGAACTAGATTGTTGAGGGTCAAAAATCCTAGGAAGAAGGGGGTAGACAAACCTTGAAGCTTGAATAGTAGCAGGAGAAATGGAAAAGAAGGAATACATCTGGTAAATTTCAGAAGGGATAATTAATCTGATCTGTGACTGGAGGGGGAGCTTTGTGGACAGTTAGATCAAGGAAGAAGATGAGAAGTAAGCTAGCTGAGATTTTGTGTGAGGGGATTTCAATAGTAAAAAGAAGTTAGCTTTGAGGGTTAAGCTTATTTATAAAGGCAATAGCATAGCACGTATCTTTGGAATTATCTATTGAATGACTGAGAAGCTGTGCTGTGATTACAGATGATTAAGGCTTTGGGATTGCATAGATCCTAGTGGGAATCCTGACTTTGGGACTTTCCATATGTGTGACATCAATGAGTTACTTAACATTTTTTTTTAGCTTCAGTTTCCCCATAGATAAATCACGCCACTCCTCTGCCAGCACTCACACATGGCTTATCATCAGAAAGAAATGGGCTCCTCATCCTGCTTATATCCCTCCAATCCCTCTCAGCACATTCCCTTAACAGAGGCCCTGTTTTGTTCTTCACAAACACTATTTCTGCCTCAGAGTCTTTGCTCATGCTGATTCCTTTGCCTGAAACACTTTTCTCCTGAGCTCACAACATCCCTTCATTTAGGTCTTTGCTTAAATATCATCTCCCTGATCTATTCTCCTTTTCCTTTTCCAATTCTCCTTCCACTTATTGCCTTTCTCTTCCACTAACAAACAAGCCGTTGTTTTCTTCATGGCTATATTCATAGTACCTAGGGTATTGCCTGCCCTAGAGGAGGCATTCAGTGAATGGAATGAAAATGACAAAACAAGGGAATAATAGAACTCCTAACAGAGAAGTGGCAAGTTGACTAAATGAGAAAATGTGTCTTAAGTTCATAGCCCAAACAAACATTTTTTAAAATTGCCTAAAAAGCATAGGAAATGTCGAAGGAGGGCAGGAAAGTGGAGGTGAGTCCCAGAACTTAGAGTCTAAACTAAGAGGGGGATTTTGGGTTGCTTAATTTGTATCTACTGCTGTCATCCAAACTCTTGAGACTCTATTGTCTGAATACTTGAGGAGACTTTTGAATGTTATACAATGAGAAATAGATTAGCCACAGTGGTGTGCTACAGACTCACACTTTCTTTTGTTTTGTTTTCTTGTTTAAAGATAATGTACAAGCTGCCATTTATTGCTACTTTGCTAATAAATTCAAGATTTGAGAATGATATGGTACTGAAAGCTATGGGAAGTTGAAAGAATGCAAATTCCATTTCTATCCTATGTATTGTAGCTATTTCAAAAATTACCATTACATTACCATAATAAGAGAAATAAGGTTTCTTTTCTGATTTTTTATGTAATTATGCTCTTTATGAATAGTAATTGACTTGAAAATAGATCCTTGTCCTGCAGGGTCAGGCTCCAGGGAAGAAGGAAATTGCTAGAAAATGACTAAAGGATCATTTAGGCTTGCCCAACTTGGCTAGGAAGAAAATTTTTAAAAATTTGAATCCCTGTCCACCTCCCCACTCAAGCAATTTTTATTCTGCCTTAGAGACTGGTCACTTGAAAAAGAAATAAAAGGTAGGAATTTTAAAATGTGCAAGATAACTCTTAGCAGAGTACACTAATGTTTTGGAAACAGAGCTACTCTCTTGAGAATAGGGAGTATTATGAGTTGTTCCTAGGAAGCCTGGACAGACATAGTGGAGCCACTCTAGGGACAAAATATGGTGGTAGGGTAGCGCAGAGGACCAGGATAAGCCAAGGCATAATGTAATTCCTAGTTTAGTTTTTTAAACTTCTAATATTGAACATTGATGTATTATGCCTTACTGGAATACTATAAGCAAATATGTCTTATATTATAATCTTATACTGTGAGATTAGTTTTGAGAGCATTTCCAAATGAAGCCAAAATGCCTAAATAATAATTACAACCATGTGTTTACCCTCCATCAGGAACTGTGAAAACAAACCTCTGCAGGAGGTATTAATTTTATCCCCTTTGGACAGATAAGAAAACTGAAAGCCAGTTTCACCCAGGGTTTCACAGTTAGTACAAAGAGAAGTTTGGATTTCTATCACTACACTGAACAAAGAGACAGGGACATGACTATAGGTGATGTGAAGATATGACGATTTCCTAGAAATATTTTTCCCCAGAATAAATGTGTTGTATGATATAACATTAATAAAAGTATCAATAGATAATTGGGGGCTAGAGAAAGATAAAAGACCAGTCGGTGTTTAGAGAGCCATTTTTCATTGTTTGGTACTATTTCAGATTGCTCTTTGGAGGCTATGTGATTGAAACACATGCATCATTCTAAAGTGGTCTACCCAAGAGTACACACTCCAACTGGCTCTGAACCCAACTCACAAAATTCCCAACAAATCTCCTTGTCAGGCTTAATGTTGGATCAATGGTGTGACTTCTCTACTTTTAGCAGCCTTAATTTAATGCTGCTCTTTTATGTCTGAGTGGGCAAAGTGGACCTCAGGGGAGGCTTTCTCATTTTCTCTTTTCAGTTTTGTTTTTCTTCCTGGGCCCTACTTGTTCATAGTCCTGGCTTTCTCCTATTCTACACCTTTTCAAATTCAGACCTGGCAGACGGGTGGTAGAAAGTACCCAAGATGTTTTTGTCTCCCAAGCAGTTATTACACTTTTTCTGATCACAGAATCTCACTTCTAGGGAAACATGCTTCTTCTATTCTCATGTCATTTGGTACAAAGTACAAACTGCATATCTCAAGTGCTGACAATTGTGATTTTCTCAGTGATAGCCTTGTGACCTAAGCAAGGTAACAGAGGCTGAGTCTCAGAACTGTGACAACTGAGAAGGGCATCTTCTCCCAAGTGGGATTGCTGAGCTAGTAGAACTGAAGCCTAAAGTTCCTGAAGCTACTCTGACTTGGTAGTAAGAGTCTGACCAGTAGTGAAACCACATGAGGAGGGGAGAGTCAGGAACTGAGAGAGATTAAGTCCTAATAATAGCATTCATGTTCCTAGATCTAACTATTTTCTGGCTTATTTTAGTTACTTGAGAAAAACCATTGCTTTTGGTGCGTAAGACAATTTGAATGGGATTCTGAAGGCAGGTGGCTTGCGTGTGAGTTATCTTCCAAGTAGGCCTGTCAACTGTAATAAGATGTGTACTTTGAGGTCTGGTTTAAGTCATTTTATGAACCCTTTTCCTCCAAATGATTTATTTCATCCTTAATCTTTTCTCAATAATTTTATTTCTAGAAATGTCAAGCCTAAGGCAAATGGAAGTCTTTTGCCCACTAATGATCTACAATTACATAGTTTTGTCAAGTGTTTCCACTTACTGATTCTTATTATGGTTCTGTATTAACCAAACCAGGAATTTCTTAAATTTACAAAATAAGTACCTCTGACCTCATACTTCACGAATAAATTTCTATGCAATGTTGCCACTTCATAAGGGTTATAAGAAATTGACACGAATATTTTTAGTGTTGACAATCATTTTAACTTTTCTTTCTAAGGAGCATGTACTGAAGGCTCGCATTCACCCTGTCCTCAAAGTGCAAGCCTTAAAAGGATGTTAAATGAGATTTTTCCCTCAGCAGTTCTGCAACTAAGTATTCCAGATGAGGTCATACCTAATTCTGCCCTTTAGACAATAATGGTTTGATATTCATATTATCTTTACTTTATGAGGAATATAAACCATGGCCAGGAAATTTAAGTCACCTTTCCAAAGTTACACTACATTATCCACAAGGACAGAATTTCTACTCCTTTCCACTCAAATAATGATAAAGGATGATCAGGCCAATTGATGCAGGCTCAGTGCTGAACACTTCAGGAGAGCTCAGAGCCTAAGATACCCACCAGAACTTGATTTAATCATTCAATCGAGAGACTTACTCCTTTACATTCTGTGATAGAGTCATAAGTTATGTTACTGTTTAAAAAATTACTATATATATGATATTCCTTTCTCCCATATCAGGCTGCATTAAGACTGTGGTTAAAAGAAACTTGCAAAAACAGAAAGAATTCAGAAAGTACAAATGAAAATGACGTGGGGTGGGGGCAGTGGAGGGAGTGAAGCATGAACACTCTGACAGCATCCCAGGTCCCAGTGTGCATGGATGCAAAATAGCCTGTCACCTCCAGGCTCTTCAGCATACCTACAGCATGAGGGACCTAAGGTAGCTTCAGGCAAAAAACATTGTGAAATTGACAAGGTTCCTAATGCTGTCCATTTGAGGAGGTCTGTTGGAGTTCACCAGAGCTGGAACTAGGACAGGTGGTAGTGCTGGTGACATTTTGGGACAAGAAAAAAAAAACTCTTGCACATGCTTTTTATTTTTCTCTGTAAAGCAGGAAGAGCAAGAATTAGAAAATTTCTGGCAAAAAGAAAAGGGAATATTCTCCAAAGAGTGTATATGAAAGAGATTTATTTCATATCTGAGGGAACATTCCAAGTGGACTTTCTCCACCACAACAAAATTCACCGTGTTTCTAATCACACTCATCTTTCAAGATCCAGGAAGAGGAAAGGGGTTTATAGGGGTGGATATATATATTTATTCATCATGGTAACCTATTTACACCACATTTATTGATGCTTACTATGTGCCAGGCATGTTGCCGATTATTTAATGTACTTTAATTTCTTTCTTACATCAGTCCCATGAAGTATGAATTGTTAACATATGACTCTTTACTCAAAGAAACTGAGGCACCAAGAAGCTCTGCAAATGGCAGGGTGAGTATATGAGCCCAAGCAGCCTAATTCCATGTTCTAACATTTATTATCCTTCTGAATTTTCAGATCTCCCCAATCATGCCCTCATTTCACATATAGGAAACATGAGACTTTCCCCATTTTCAAAGTGTTTTCTTCCCGGCCATATAGCCAAGATTTGAACCAGTCAGTCTAAGCAGAAACAGAGCTGTGGAACTGCTTCACTATTATGAAACAGAAACATTACTTCTTAGATGGGTATGGAGCTTTTTCATTTGGAGAGTCCTTTCACTGTATCAGCTAATTTTGTATTAACAATAGATCAGTGAAGTCTAGAGTTATTTCCTCAGTTTATAGAAAGAACTTTGAGAATAAAAGAAGGAAACAGATTAACCAAGATTATCTGAGATTATTATTGGTTCAGTTGTTTCCCCAGACAACTGGGGAAGTTGGTTTGGGCACCAAGCCTGGGATGTAGGATCACTACTTAGGAAGGATGTGAGGCTCCAAGGCTAACTTGGCTACTTTTATTACCTTGCAAGCTTAGCATGGAGGTGTGGAAACAGGCTTCAAAACAGCAAGCAGAGGAGAGGAGAGTACCAGACATAGTTGTTGACTCTGAAGATAGAGCATGGAACAAAACACACAGATTCCCTGTCTTCAGGGAGCTTACATTATTGGAGACAGTTATGTGTCACTTTAGCCTGTGCCTGTGTCTTGCCAGATGCCCTAGACAGGTCCTCTCTTATGGCTCTTGTAAAAGACCAACATACTTTTTGCTTCCAAAAGACCAGCTCATATATTTCATAAAACAAGACAACAATAAAAGCTAACCCTCAAGAGCAAAGCATTTATTTCCTTTGTGATCTGTACTCACAAGATGGGCAAGTTTAGAATTGGAGGCTGGTCAAGGTCATACAGCAAGTAATCAGTAGAGGAAGCAAAGCAATTCATCTTCTGATTTTTGCTCTATCCAGGAGATTTTCTATTTGCAAAAGGTGACAAAGTATCAAATGTTTATGAAAGAAAGTAGACCTATGGTAAAGCCTCGCTATCATTCCCCTTCCAAGCAACATATGGTGCCAGGTGACCCACTTGTTCACTTTGTTTTAATATGCAATATCCGAGCAAGCCTTCAGAAAATGAAGAGAAGCACATTAGAAATATATGTAAATTGAGGGCATAACATGTAAATCACAAAGAAATCATTACTACAGGTTAACGTCCGAGAAAATAACCCATCAAGAATTTTACAAGGAATTAGAGACTCAGTTAATAAGGAAAGTCATTCTTAGCTGCATGACCTTTGTTAAAAATCAACATGGCTCTGGAAGAAGTTCTGTTAAATATAAGCCAAGTAAAGAAGGAGCAAATGTGCTAGGTGCCCTGGCTATAACTATAGGCATGGCAAAGAGTATTGTCAAAACTGATTCTGGAGAAAGACTACCATTTGTTTGCTTTCATTCTTTTTCTTTTTTAAATACATTTAAAAATTGACACAGAAAAACTGTACATATCTTTCATGTACAACTTGTTTGGAAATATATATGAGCAAGCCACTCGGGTATCCTCCCACTGTGGGAGCTTTTCTGTCTTAATAAATACTGCTTGAAAGAAAGAAAGAAAGAGAAAGAAAGAAAGAAAGAAAGAAAGAAAGAAAGAAAGAAAGAAAGAAAGAAAGAAAGAAAAGAAAGAAAGAAAGATGCATCGTGGAATGGCTCAGTTGTGCTAATTAACATATGCATTACATACATACTTTTTTGGGTGAGAACACTTAAAATCTAAAATCTACTCTTAATGACCTTCAAAATACAATCCATTATTATTAGTTATAGTCATCATGCTGTACAATAGAGTTCTTGAACTTACTCTTCCTCTCTAACTGAAATTTTGTATCATTTGGCCAACACTTCCCTAACTATCCTACATCCCCAACTCCTGGTAGCCACCATTCTACTCTCTGCTTCTGTGAGTTCAACTTTTTTAGATTCCACATATAATTGAAATCATGTGGTATTTGTCTTTCTGTGCCTGGTTTACTTAACATAACAATGTCCTCCAGGCTCATCCATGTTGTCACAAATGACAGGGTTTCCTTCTCTTTAAGGGATAAATAGTATTCTATTGATAACATTTTAATAGATTTAAATTATATCCATTCTGCAACTACTAACAGCATGCTTTAATGGTGACTCACTATAAGATATTGTATTGGAAATCCATAAATTAAGCAACTGTTTCTTATGATATGCATCATTTTTCTGGTTGGCATGTTCATTCAGTGATTATCTCATGCAGTTCTTTAATTCTTCAATTCCTTCTCTGGTAATTGTAGATTTGGGGATGATAAAATCTTTAGGATTCTGGAGTTGGCTCATCAATCCATAGAATTAATCTTTGACATCTGGCAAATCCATTTATTAACTGCCAAGAGTGCAGGTTTTGTCTAAAGTTCTTTGTACAACTCCAACTCTTTTGTAAGCAGTGTTACGGTTTCAAAAGCAGTTCTGTATTGAATTTGAGAAGGAAACTGAAGTCCAAAAATTCAAGTATCAACAACAAAAAGTAGTTGTCTAGTTCTTTCTATGAGTATATGCTTGAGGAATTTGTGTCCATTCCTTTTTTATTTTATTTATTTATTTCTTATATTGTGGGTTTCAAGTGGGGATTTAGGTGGCCCATTCCTTGGTTCACATGTGCTCTTTTATTCAACCCAAAAGATCAGCCACTGATATGAGTTTGAAATCATTGTACATGCTCTTTCCAAGTTCAGACTTTTATGCTGTAGATGCATTATCTACAATTGTAGGTTTTGTATTCAAAACCTGACTCAGCAAAGAGGATTTTCCAGCATTTAAAAATCCTATTAGGCCTACATCAGCTATACGTTTTAGATCAAGGTGAATTGTTTCCGGTCTTTTAATGGTAAGTAATTTTTTAAGTAATATACCACTAAGACTCCTTTCAGCTACCACAATTCTGTCTTTAGTGAGGTATCTTACAGTGTTACTATTTTCATCAGTTATTGAAATGCCTACAGGAACAGGAATTTCACAGTCTTTTCCTTTGGAGACTTTCAGTGCACTACTTCAACTGTTTGTTCCTACCCCAGCCATAAACCATTTCTGAGTACAACCCTGATGTCACCCCTTTTTTACCTTCTCCACCTAATCGAGGATAACCCATTTGACCATTACATTTCTTGGTGAAGAGACTTAGGTTATAAAGGAAATTTCCATACTTTCTGAACAACATACAAATGCAATGCACCATAACTACAACAGGCCAGGATTCCTACCATTCTGTTTTCTAAATTGGTCATAGATAATATGGCAAATGCCTGGTTGAATTTCATAACCAGTTTCCAAACTTCCAGTTGAGTTTTTTAAATGGAGAAACTACTTTTTTTAAGGATCTGCCAAAGACATCATCAATCCTGACTATACAACATGATAAGGACTTGGTAGATGAAAAGCCACAACTGTTAGTTTCCATTGGTGAAAAAAACATTTTTAGTATTAAGTATGTCATGGGTTTTTGAGTCAGGCAGAAATGAATTCTTATTCTGTGTTTATATCATACTCCCTTTATGATCTTGAGCAAATCATATATTTTTCCATATTTCTAAAGTGAGTAACCAATACTGCTTCACATAAATTTTTTCTGCAAATAATAAATGATTAATGATGCAGAGAAAGTGCTTAGAAATGTACCTGGCACAGAATAGGTGCTCAAAAGTTTCAAATTAGTATTATGTAGGACACATACTTTATTTAAGGATTATATATTTTTTAAAGAATTATGCTGCCATTCAATGGAGAAAGATTAATCTTTTTAACAAATGGTGCTGGAGCAATTGGACACCCACAAGCAAAGGAAATAAGCACAGACATAAACTTCTCACCTTATACAAAAATTAACTAAAAATGGCTTATGGATCAAAATCTAAAATACTGAAATCTCTAGGAAAAAAAAATTAGAAGATCTTCTAGGACCTAGTCCGAAGTGTAGGGCTATGCAAAGAATTCTTAGACTTGACATCATTAGACAGTAGAAAATTCCAATTAAACCACAGTGAGATTTTACTACACATCTCTCAGAATGACCAAAATGAAAAATAGTGATAATCCAAAAATGGATAAATTAGACCTTACCAAAACTGAAAGCTTTTGCCCTGCTAAAAATTCCCTGAAGAGGAAAAAAAGACAAACTAGAGTTTTTAAAAAAAATATTGTCAAATCACATGTGTGACAATGGACGTGTATGTAAAACAAAGATCTCTCAAAACTCAACATTACGGCAACCTCCTCAGATTCCCTTCCACTACGAGAGCTTTTCTGTCTTCTCAATAAATCCTGCTTTCTCAAAACAAAACAAAACAAAACAAAAATCAACATTAAATTGACCTTCCATACGATTCAGAAATCCCCATTCTGGAAATATACCCAGAGGAAATCAAACCATTCTATTAAAAAAGTACCTGCACACTCATGTTTACTGCAGCATTACAATGGCAAAAATACGGAACCAACTGTGCTGCCCACTGAAAGTAGACTGAATTTTAAAAAATGTGGTATATATACCCAATGGAATATTACACAGCCATACAGAAGGACAAAATTATGAACTTTGCAGCAACTTGGGTGGACTTAGAGTCTATAGCACTTAGTGATTTATCACAGAAACAAAGAACTGTGTACTACATATTCTAAATGCTCTCACTCATAAGCAGATCCTGAACAATTATCATACTACTATAAGAAAGGGATTGACAGTAGTGAGAAACTGCTGGGGGTGGGGAAGCACACTACATCAATAAGAGTACCTGATCTCAAACCAGTTGAAGTGGGGACCAAAGTGAGGTCCCTACTTTTCCTGTGTGATGACCATTTGTACACCTAATTTGTATCCTGTGTGATGACCATTTGTACACCTGAATTGTACCCCACATCTTTAAAATAAAGTTAAAAAAAGAAAAAAATAGTGTGTTTATAAAATAGGTAAAAGACATAAACAGTCATTTCAGTAAAGAGGATTTTCTATGGCAAATAAGTACTTGGAAGATGTTCAACATCATTAGACAGTAGAAAATCCGAATTAAAACCACAGTGAGATTTTACTACACATCTCTCAGAATGACCAAAATGAAAAATAGTGATAATACAAAATGCTTGTGAGGATGTAGAAACATTGCTGCTAGGAAGGTAATATAGTACAGCCATTCTAGAAAATAGTTGAGTATTTCCTTTAATAACTAAAAGTGGACTTATCATACTACCCAGAAGTTGCACACTTGGGTATTTCTCCTAGAGAAATTAAAAGTTATTTTCTTCAGACGACTCATGGCATCTTTTTCATAATAGCCAATTACCAGAAACTATCCAAATGTCCTTCAGTAAGTTTATGGCTAAACAAACTGTAGTCTATCCAGAATTATGGATTATTACTAAGCGATTAAAAAAATGAACTATTGATACACATAACTTGAATGACCCTCAAGGAAATGATGCCTCATTAAAAAAGCCAAACTCAGAAGGTTGTCTACTATATGGCTTCACTTTTACAATATTTGTACAATAGCATAATTATAGAGTTAGAGAAGAGATTAGGGAATATGAGAAACTGGGGGCAGGGGGAGGTGTGGGTTAAAGGAGACGTGCAAACGTGATAATGTCATATGAAATATCTTCATTCTGGAGGATGATGAATGAAGCTACACATATGATAATAGCTCAGATCTACACATACACACATAAATGAGCACAAGTATAACTAGTGAAATCTGAATAAGCTCTGTAGACTGTGCCAACATTAAGTTACTGGTATTTCTTGCATGATGTTAACATTGAGGGAGGTTGTGTGAAGGGTGCATGGGACATCCTGGTATGTTTCTTTGAAAACTTCAGTGAATCTATAATTATTTATTTTATTTTTATCTTTCTTTTTTAAAAAAAGATGTAGGGTACAATTCAGGGTTAGGTATACAAATATTCATTGCACAGGTACCTTTGTTGATAAGATGTGACCCCCCTCCCCTGGCAGTTTACCACTACTTCCGGTCCTGGCAAATCCCCTCCCCTGGCAATTTCCCACTAATTATTTAAAAATTAAAATTAAAAGAACACATTAAAGAAAGTGAAAGCTCATTGGTGTGATTAAGATAGATGATTCAGCACCCACCACCCACTCCCAGATCTAGTTTTCAGCCAAAATATAGGGAACACTAGTAATCACAAAATCACATAATCTATCAAGGATAAATTGATCTTTTCCTGCTTTCTGTTCAGGCGACTAAATATCAACTTAAAATGCTTCCTAGGAAATGAGAACTAGAAAATGTAGTTTATTTTATAACACTTCTTCCAATGCGTGTGCATGAGTATGCTTTCACACACACACACACACACACACACACACACACACACACACACACACACCTCACATCATTACTTGAGAGTCACCATATGCTAAGTGTTACATGCAACACATACAGTGAGAGATATACAATGTAGTCTATATCAAAATTGCAGTTTATATAACAATATATGCCTGTACTTAATTCTTATCAATAACACTTAAGTAGGATAAAGTATATGATAATTTCAGTTCCCAAACTAAATTTGTGATGTTAGGCAAATTACTTCAAGTCTCAAAATAGTTTTTAATATGACAATTAAACTAGGTAATATTAAAGATTCTAACTATAATTAAATACCACCTAGTTACTTGGAGCAAAAATTCAAGTACACGTGCTAGAGCTGAATTATACTTTAATGTACAGTAAAGCTTTATTAACGTAGACACCACTAATTTGGAACTTATAACCAGTTAGGATGGTTGCATTATAATTTTGTTTGATGTTTAAAAAAAGAAAGATTTACTATCTAAATAAATTTCACAAAGAAGAGTCTAAGAAGAATGCTTAAACAGAGCAAACTTTTTAAAGTATCAGTGAGCACTTTAGAAGTTCTCATGTATGTTCAAAGATGGCAGGGTTCATTAGAAGTCAATCTTATGTATCCACTAAGTCATAGGAGAACTTAGGATAATGTCACAAGCTGTGCAGGAGCAGGCACTAAACTTTAACAGAAGATTCCCCCAAACTCACTCATTTCAAAAGAAGTCTTTACCAACTCCCACTTGAAACTCTGTAAAAAGTGTCTATAGCTGGCAGGTTTTAGGCTGTGTATTACTGCAGATGTAGACAGGGCAAGTGATTGATAAGGCCAAAGTCCAGGGCTTATAGTTTTTTAAAAACAAAATTAACATGACAAAAGGGAAAAAACAAAATCTCTGGAATTAAATTTTTATGTGGCACTATTCAGATAGTTTGCAAAGCTGTAGGATTTTCCAATTACACTTTTTTTAAGACAAATTTTTTTGAAATGTCTAAAAAAATTATATGCTTTCTGTTGATCCTGCTTTTAGCTTTGACTCCAAAATTAAATGAACTTTTGGGTTTTGGGTTCTTCTAGAATAAAAAATAAAACATTTGAATCAAGCATTAAGTTAAATGGAATGCCAATGTTCCTGTCACACCTTTTCCTCTGCCCATTCACTTACCTATCTATTACCTCACAAAGAGGAGGAAAAATCGGGTTATTCACCTAAAAAGAGTCATAAGGAAGTAAAATGATCCGTTTTCAGAAATTAAGATGCAAAGATGTTTAACCCAAGTCACCATGGGAAGCGACTTAATACATCCTGGGAAAAGTACATTTAGCTGGAGTCCAGGGTTTGTATTCTGTGCTTCACTCTAAAATGTTATTTCTCTCAGTGCTAATTCATTTGTAAGCTAAAAAACAAAATTCTTTAAGTCATGAAGGGTTGGACTTCTCAACAGTTTCTCCCATTATGTGTTGAGTCTCCCATGGAAATAGTATTGTTAGTCCAAAAACATCCCCAGAAGGTAATTGCATTAATCTTAGGATATCCAGGAAAATAACACAGAGCATTACCAAGCAACTGCTGTCTTCTTTTTCTTCTATTTAAATCTGCAACAAAGACAGCCTTTACTTACTTTGTACTCTTTCCAGTATGATCAAGTACAAAAACTTTTTGTATGAAATAATTATTTGCAATTTTATGAAAAATATATGTATTATTTTGCAACCCCAAGTTTTTCTTACATCCTCAGATAATTGACCTAACTACTGTGAAGACATAAAATGTTCATACTTAATTTTTAAATAAGTGAACTCAAAATATTCTAGATGGCTTATATCTGTGGAAGTGCTTTCCTTCTCTCTCAAAGTATGAAAATATCTATGCCAGAGATGATTTTATAACCTCAAAACTTTCTTGGGCAGAAAAAGTGTGACCAAAACTCAGAATTACTTATTACTTCTTACCATTCTGTGTCCATGGCTAAGATTCCTTCTGTCTCTGTGCAACAAAGCCTAGACTGATAAGTGGAGGTATATCTACTTTTGTCCCTGGTAGTACAAGGAATGTACGTGAATTCTTTGGAAGGGATCTTTGTAAAAATTAAAGCAGCTTCAGAATGCACATTCGTCTCTACAAAAGAGGAAGGAAGCAAGATTTTTCTTCTCCTTCCTCCCTGTCCACCTTTGTTACTTTCCAAAGGGGAGTGACATACACTTAACGACTCAGATTCTAGGACATACTATTTCTGTCACAGAATAGCCCTGTTTACTAGTGGGCAGGATCACTGTGTCGTTAAAGGTCATGTAAATGAGACACAATGATGCCCCTTCTCTCTGTGCAGCTGAAGTGATAATCAAAAATAAAAAACAAAGAGGAAGTGTTATGCTATGTTCGGAGTCATACATCTTCTGGTATTCTCTTCCCTTTCTTGTTCTCTGATGTAGTCACTAATGACAATAGCTTGAGATTTGCTTTCTATGTTCTAGAGAGATAGAAAATCTCCCATTTGGCTAGATGATACCTTTATCCCAATTTACGAGAGTTCTGACTTGCTATTTTGCCTATACTCCGCTGTACATGCAGTGCCATTATGCTTTCTTAACCAACTTCCTTTGTTCACTGGTCTCTTACAGGGGAGCACCGTCAAGTGGGGTGGGATAGCTGAGAGGAAGAGATGAGTATTCTTAGATCCTTTCCATAAAATATCCAAGAGTATCTCAGTTCCTTTATCATTTCTAAAAGCATAGTAGAGAGAGCAGAGGACTGGCAATTAAAAGATTAGAGGTTCTAATCCCACCTCATGTACAAACTTAGGCAATCATTTAACCTCTGTAATACTCTGTTGCCTCATTTGTAAAATCATCCATTTTACAAAAGAGCTGCTGTGAGCATTGCATTTCAGAATATATAAGAAAGACTTGTGGTAGTAAAACTAGTTATTTATAAGGTGCTATTATATATTTAAAAGGCAAGTTCACATCCAATGAAATCATCTGTCTTCTCATCTATAAAGGTGTCAATGAGATTGTTACAGGAACATGGGGGCTTATAAATGTTGTGACTAATTGTCTGAGGGATTCAATCAGTTGGCTGTTTGTTCTCAGTGGCACAAAAGAAGCAGATGGACTGCTTCCTTCCCCCTGACTTAACCTGCTAATTTTCTTGGCAACTAAGCTTATGAGAGATTAGAAGTTAAACTAAACACTACTTGAAATCATCTACGTGTGACTTGAGAGCTATTCAATAAGCATGGACCCATCTTCAAATGTTAGTAATATCATCAGTGTGGTTACTGTTTTCATTTGGGGGTGGAGTGGGGTAGAGGATGTAATTCACACAGAATTTCAGGTGTCTCTCCTGGGTAAAGGGTAAAAGATTTGACAAAAAGAAAATAAATAAAAATCCTCTTATGAAACATTAGCTAAGAAAAAATGGTATCTGTTTTATCATAAATTGAAAGTTTAACAATTTATCATAAACTGAAAGTTGAAAAATAGAAACTCAGGTATTTTAATTGTACATAAGTGTCTGAATTTAGATTTAGCACTCCTGAGTTCCAATAATTTGTTGGTAATCTTTCTAACACCAACTCAATACTGTAATAATTCTGGTTCTTTTTCTTTCTTTCTTTCTTTCTTTCTTCCTTCCTTCCTTCCCTTCCTTCCTTCCTTCCTTCCTTCCTTCCTTCCTTTTTCTTTCTTTCTTTCTTTCCTTTATTAGCACTAATTTTTTGACAAATGAAAAGTGAAAAGGGAGAGAAAGAAAACGAAGAAGATTCTATTTGACTGAGGTAGTCATAAAAGTAAATTTTGGTCCAAAAGTATAAATACACATTTTTACCATGACTCAAATCTGTGCCTCACAAAATTATTCTCCAGGAAAAATTCAATTTGCAAAAGTTAAAGTATTTCCATCTGGGAAAAACTTCTTAGAAAATTAGCTTAAATAAATCATAAGTAAGAAAAAAAATTGGATACATTTTAAAGTCTTTACCCCAAAGAACTCCATAGATCATTCATTTCCATATGTTTCAAACTTAAATATTGATCTAAAGCAAACTAACCTTAAACTATGCATTTAACTACTCATTAATAAGGTAACATTTTCATTCCATTTAAATTTTCTCTTATAAAATTAGGTATGCATTGATTGAGGAAATGGAGAAAACAGACAGACAAAAATAAAAAATTAGTTTAATATTACAATTGTCTGGAATGTCTACATTTCTGTTATTAAAAAATATTTACTCACCAGTCATCAATTTGGCAAATGAAAGGATTAACAAAACAATTCCACCCTTTCCTTTGGTTTTTAGTCACTTTCTGCCAGCATCTGATTAAACAATCTCATTTAACCCCCACCAAGCTGTCGTCATCACAAAAATAAAATTTCCAAAAATCAGTTGAATTAACAAGTCACATAATGTACTATGTAAGCAAAAGTAAAGCTTCATTTCTGCACAGGTCCCTGAAAGAAATTTAACTGGTGGTAGACTCCTTCTGCCAGACCATTTGGCATCACGTTGCAAATCTCTCTTTAGAGAGAATCCTGAATTTCTTGATCTAGTGGAATAAGGAAAATTAACTGGTAAAATCAAGAAGGTGCATGAAATCTCATATGGTCTGAATCTCAGTCTGAAGGAGTAAGGTTCTTCCTGGGTGCTCTATTTCAGCGCTAGGAGTAGTGGTTTTACTAGCCAGATCCAAGTCCATTTTGTTCACAAGCAGTAACTGAATCACTGTGACACCCGTAATGCAAAAGAGAAAAGATTCATTCAAAAGGCCGCTGAGTTAGGAGGCAGAAGAAAAGCTCTCAAATCTGCCTCTCTGAAGATAGGGCTTAGGGATATTTATGGGTTAGAAAAGTGGGCTACTGTAAGGCATGCAGAAAGGTGATTGGCCATGGGAAAAAATGAAGTAACAGGTTAATTAAGCGGAAGCGTAGTCAGGGCTCATGGTATTTCATAGGATATATCTATAGAAAATAGCGGTATTAACATGACCCAAGGGTGAGTTTTTGACCCTCTGACGTCAAAAGGTCACCTCTTAGGTACTTGTGAATACCTAGTTGAAAGGCTGGTGTTATCAACCATTTTAAACTGGATAGGAACAGGTTCAAGTTCCTGAAATACTCTGAAGCAACTATTCCCATGGTGACCTATGAATGTTATCCACAAAGTACCCTGTGAAGGTGAAGTTTCACCTACTCTCAGGTTTCATGGAAGAGGGAAAAAGTTTAACTGAAAGCAGAAAACCAAGAGCAAGCAGGTCAGTCAGACCTTACTGAATTAACCTCTTGATTTCAGTGGCTCCTCTAATCTGCTCTTCAGATATGATGTAAGGTTCTCTTTAATTCTGCCTCCAAGATGTGTCACGTCCCAGGATAGCATGAGTTGAATTCATGAAAACATGAATTTATACAAACATGCCTTGCTACCCACTTGTTCCTGATGTGACTGGCCTCTAAAACAAAGCAACTGAGGGTCTAGCATCTACCTGAGGATCAGTAGTCCATGTTAATGCTATGGTCTGAATGTTTGTGTCCCCCAGAAATTCATATGTTTAAATCCTAACTTCCAAGTTGATAATATTAAGAGATAGGACCTGTGGGTGGTGATTAGGTCCTGAGATCTCTGCCCTCATGAATGGGGTAAGTGCCTTTAAAAAAGGCCCAAAGAGTTGCCTTGTCCCTTCTACTATGTAAAGTCATAGTGAGATGACACCATCTGTGAACCAGAAAGCAGACCCTTACCAGAAAATTAATCTTCTGGCACTTTGATCATGAACTTCTCAGCCTCCAGAAATTTAAGAAATATAATTCTGTTGTTTATAAACTACCCAGTTTATGGTAATTTGTTATAACAGCCTGAACAGATTAAGACAGCTATGCATCTTGTCTTGTAATCTTATATACTTGTGATATCATTCAATATTTTAGTGTTTGGTGACTACAACCTAATTTTCATTAGAACAACGAATTCATGTCTGAGATCTTTGTTGAAGCCACACTAATTCCAGCACATGTTTCATAAGCTCCTATTAAAGTGTTCAGTAATTCTCCACAAAGGAATCTATGATCATGATTTCATGAGAAGGTGCTACTTCTCCCAACAGAACTCAGCTAGGAAATCCAAGGAAGTGGTTTCAGTGATGACGTCCTTCCACAAAACTGTATTTATGTGACTAAATAGGACAGTCTAATGGACACTTAATTTCAGGAACAATTAAAATCCATTTTAAAATACATTTTCCCATGAATAATATTAATTAATTCCGAATATGAAAGACTGCAATGAAAATATTTGGGGCAATAGAGACATTTTCAACAACTTCAGCCTATCATTTTTCCTATCTTGTACTTGTTTAGCTGATATTCACCTCCTGAGTAGGTTGGATCCATTAATATCTCCTTTTAGCGTCTCTTGCTCAGATAATTGTCTCAGAGTATATTATAAGTTAATGAAAAGAAGTGAGTTTAAGTGGGCTTAGTCCAGTACTTTGGTCTATATGAGCATGCCAGTCCCTAATTTCACTAATGATAGTAATTTTTACATTCATTTTAAATGAACTGGTATGTAGAAATATATTCTTTAAGTATGAATTACTGAAAGGCTATAAGCAAAGCAATATTTGATTTGTTTTTTAAACAAAAATCTTAGACTATTTCCTAGTATGTCCTGAAGAATTAGAGCTATCAATAAGTGGCCCCAGAATGCCCATCTTTCTTATGAAGTGACCCTTTCCCTTGGTTCTATTCTATTTAACTATGAACATTCAGGTGTACATCCTTTATTGAGCATCAACTTTGTACAACAAAGTAGACTTGCACATGCAGGTAATGTGGTGGTTTTACTCTTAATAATTATTGCAATAATTGAGACTCTAATTTGCAGATGATGCCAAAATCCCAACTCAATCCAGCTTAAGCAAATAAGGAAAATTTAGAGCGCCTTTTAGTGGGCAAGTCTTGGAATGCTGCTAGCTTCAGAAATGACTATTTGATACTCAACCAATGTGAAGAAGACTCCATCTTTCTCATTCCCATATGTCAGCTCTGCTCTTTTCTGCTTTATCTTCACTCTCAAGAAGATTCCATGTGTGTAGTGGTTCTTGGAAACTCCAGGTTTATGCCCTCCTAGCTTTAACTCCAGCTAAAAGACAGTTTCTCTTTACCAATACATGTGCCAAGGTTTCAGGTCTGAGTCTCATCGGGCTACTATTGGTTACAGAAAACTTTGATCGGTCAGGCATGTTTGAGCTACAGAGCCTGGGGTAGGCTCAGCACCAACCAGATCATAATGGCTCCTCAGAGAGAAACTAAGCTACTCTATGGTGAGAATGGAAATAGAAATTGGGCATACATAAACAAAAATTCTCCATTCTCAGCAGTTGCTATTTATTTTAGCTAAGTATTAACCTATAATGCAATAAATAATTTTTTTTTCCTTTTACTAGGAAGGGTAGGTTTATTCAAATAAAGGTATGCTGTGAAGGGCACAGTGGGCAGGATGATAGCAAGAGTGTCTGCTGTCTGCTCCCAGTAAATAATCTTTACAATAGTACCTATTTATTAAAATCACTCTGTAATTTACATATGAGAGAGCTGGTGCTCAAAAAAGTTAAATAAATGCCTCAAATATTATAAATGGCAGATGTTAGAACTACTATCAGTATAACAGAGACAAAGTTAGTCCTCTGGAATAACACCAGTTTATAAGTGCATGATCTCTGCATGAGTTTTTATAATTAATGTGGTAAGATATGGGAAGTGGGAGTGTTTAACTCAAAATAATTTATTGATTGGAATAAAAGATTTCTACCCGACTAGCTGAACTCAAAGTCACTTCACAAAGTTGTCATATTTGAGGCAATAGAATAGTTATGACCCTTACAGAGCAGCGAGTAGCACCTTCATCTTGAACTGAGATGAAAATACATATTGGCCTCTAAGGGCAAGGCCTTCAGAACTCCAAGGAATGGGTGTGTATGTGTGTGCATGTGTGCATACGAGTTGGTGTCAGACTTCAGAAATGATTCAAATATTTATTGAAGACAATAGAGTTCATCTTTGCTCCTCCCTCATTCATTCAAGGGTCTTAACTGAGCATCTACACCATCAAGGATTTACAGTAAGTTGCATCAAACACTCCAGCTGGAACTCAAATCACTCTATGAAAAAGATATCTGCACATGCATGTTTTATTGCAGCATTATTCACAATAACAAAAAACATGGAACCAACCATGCTGCCCACCAAAAGATGACTGGATTTTAAAAAAAGGTGGTACATATACACGACAGAATACTATGCAGCCATAAAGAAGGACAAAATTATGAACTTCGCAGCAACTTGGGTGGACTTAGAGTCTATAATACTCAGTGATCTATCACAGAAACAAAGAACTGAGTACCACATGTTCTCACTTATAAGCGGACCTTGAACAATTATCATAATACTATAAGAAAGGGATTGGCAGTAGTTGGAAACTGCCGGGAAAGGGTGGGGTGGGGGTTGGGATTGGCAGTAGTGGGAAACTGTCCGGGAAGGGGGGCACACCTCATCAACAAGAGTACCTCCATAATTTACATTTGTATACATAATCCTGAATGTATCCCATATCTTTAAAATAAAAATTAAAAAAACAAACAAACAAAAAACACTCCAGCTACATTGTTTGAATTAAAGGTCATCTGCTCTGTCATTTTACCTTTAATTATATGATTTTCAGGGACTGAGCAATCAGAAGAAGTCTATATTTACAGCAAACACCAATGATGGTGTTTTATTTATTTATTTATTTTTAATTTGGCTTGGTTTTTTTAGCTTCCCAAAGCTAAGAATATATTGTGGGAGAAACTAACCAGTTAGTAAAAATGTGGGCAGGGATGACTCTATCTTGAAAGGCCAAGCAGAGCTTTGGTGAACCAGGTGAAAAGTCATGAAATGAGAAACCAGAATAGTGTCACTTGGGAATAAATCAGAAGCCAACCTTTTTGGAAACAGAAAAATGGGAACTGTGACTGCACAGCATGTTGGAAGAACTCGTGTTTTTTTATACTTTAATCGCGCCCAGAGTTGATGAATCTTAAATACTCTACTTTGGCTTAGCGTTGACGATTTTATCTCCAAAAGAGAAGATACTCAGCATATGAAGGAGGCATTCCTGTTGCTCTCCCCCTCATATATATATATATATGTATATATATATATATATATATATATGTATGTATGTATGTATGTATTCAGGGGGTTTAACGTGAAAGAAACCTAAATCTGTTTGCTTGGAAACCTGCCACAGAAGACACTTCCCTCTGAGAATGCTGTCGACTTCACTTGTTACCCACGAAGTCAATATCTAGCTTCTTTCTGTAGGAGGCCAATTCCAAATGTAGTTTCCAAACACCTGCCACTGCTGTTTTTTGATTTCACTCTCAAATGCCATCAGGGGGAATCTGTTCAAGCAATCACCACCCCAGCTGATAACCCACAGAAATATCAGCTGCTGGATAATCCGTATATATTCTTCTACCCAGTGATGTTCCATGTAGGTACAGTGAAATTCAGCAAAGCTAGCCTTAGAGCAGTGAGCTGTGATGGACAGCAGGGATCTCCTGGCTTGAATTCCACTAGTATCATGCCACTTTCAGTCTTTTCTTCTTTCTCTTTTTGTCTCATTTCAAAAATAAGAAAAATGAGAATTATTTAGTACTCTAGGCAGGGGATCCCCAACTCCCGGTCCATGGTCTGTTAGGAAGCGGACCACACCGCAGGAGGTGAGTGGTGGGCAAGCAAAGCTTCATCTATATTTAGAGTCACTCCCCATCACTTGCATTATTGCCTGTACTCCACCTCTTGTCAGATCAGCACTGAAAAACCTGCTTCCATTTCCAAAATTCTATCCTTGCGAAGCAGAGTTTTCTGCAGTGACAGCAACCAAAATGAGATCACATAGTAGACTAGATATAAGCAACACACTACGGGTGTCACTGTCTCCCATCATCCTCAGAAGGGACCATCTAATTGCAGGAAAACAAGTTCAGGCCTTCCACTGATTCTGCATTATGGTGAGTTATATAATTATTTCATTATATGTTACAATGTAACAATAATAGAAATAAAGTGTACAATAAATATAATGAGCTTAAATTATCGCCAAATCATCCTCCCTGCCCCCAGCCCTGATCTGTGGAAAAATTGTCTTCTACAAAACCAGTCCCTAATACCAAAAAGGTTGGGTACCATGCTAGACATAAGAATTGTAGTAAGCATACAGGCAAAAAAAAATGACAAGGAGATTTTTCTGTGCCATATAACCTCTGCTTCATAAATATAAGGTATCTTTGGTCTGGATAGTTTCTTTTAGACATTTGTAATCCTGGAAGCCCTATTATAAAAATACTTCATAAATTCTTATTATGCTAGTTAAAACTTGTAACTTTTTCAATTCACAGATTCAATGCAATTCCTATCAAAATTCCTATGACATTCTTCACAGGAATAGAAAAAAAACCCCAACAACCTAAAATTTGTATGTTACCACAAAAGACCCTGATTAGCCAAAGCAATCTTGAGCAAAGATAACAGCCAGAGGCATCACACTACCTGAATTCAAAATATATTACAAAGTCATAGTAACCAAAACAGTATGGTATGGATATAAAAACAGACACATAAACCATGGTACAAGATACAAAACCTAGAAATATGTCCCCATATTTGCAGTCAGCTGATATTGACAAAGGCACAAAGAACATACATTTGGGAAAGGACAGCCTTTTAAATAAATGGTGCTGGGAAAACTAGATATTCATATGAAGAAGACCAAAACTAGATCTTTAACTCTCCCCACATACAAAATCTACTCAAAATTGACTATTGATTGAAATATGAGACCCGAAACTATAAAACTGAAAAAAAAAAAAATAGGGGAAATGCTTTAGGATATTGGTTTGGGTGAATGTTTTATGCATGAGACTAAGAACTACAGGCAACAACAACAACACAAATAGACAAATGAGACTATATCAAACTAAGAAATTCTGCACAGCAAAAAAAAAAAAAAAAAATTAAAAAATCGACAAAGTGAAGAGACAACCTGCAGAATGAGAGAAAATATTTACAAACTATTCATCCAACAAGGAACTAATATCCAGAACATATGAGGAACTCAAACAACTTAACAACAATGAAAGAACAAATAATCCTATTTTAAAATTGAAAAAATATCTGACAGATGTTTCTCAAAAGAAGACATACAAAGGACCAACACATATATTTTTTTTAAAAAATGGTCAACATAACTAAATATCAGGAAAATGCAAATCAAAACTACAATGAGATATCGTCTCACTCCAGTTAGCATAGCTATTATCACAAAGACAAACAAAACAAAACAAAACAAAACAAAAAACCAAATGCTGGCAAGGAAGTAAGGTTAAGGGAACTCATACTTTGTTGGTGGAGATTTAAATTAGTATAGCTATTACGGAAATTTATAGAAATTCCTCAAAAACCAAAAACTAGAACTACCATATTATCTAGTAACCCCAATACTGTGTGTTTATCCAAAGGAAAGGAAATTAATATATCAAAGAGTTACCTGCTCCCTATGTTTATTGCGGCACTGTTCACAATGATCAAGATATGGAATTAACCAAAGTGTTCTTCAATGGATGAAAAGATAAGGAAAGTGTAGAACACAGTTGAATACTATTCAGTCATAAAACAGAATGAAATTCTGTCATTCACAGCAATATGAATGAGTATGGAGGACATTATATAATAAGTCAGGCACAAAAAAGATAAATATCACATGTTCTCACTCATATGTAGGAGCTAAAGAAGTTGAGTACATAGAAGTAGAGAGTAGAACTGTGGTTATTAGAGACTGGGAAGAGTAGGGGTTCAAGAAGATAGGCAGAGGTTGGTTAATGAATACAAAATTAAAGTTAGGAGGAAAAAGTTGTAGTGTTCTATAGCACTGTAGGGTGACTGTAGTTAACATTAATTTACTGTATGCTTTCTAATAGCTAGAAGAGAGAATTTTGAACATTCTCAACAACAAAAAGGAGAAATGTTTGAAGTGATAGATATGTTAATTACCCTGATTTGATCTTTCCACTGTATACATGTATAGAAATATCACTCTGTACCCATAAATATGTACAATATTATGTGTCAGCTAAAAGTAAAAGAAAAACTAATGGGCTTTCACATCTAGAGAGGCAGAAAGTAGGCTAGTTGTTAACTGAAGCTGAGGATGAGGGGAGAGAGTAATTGCAGACGGTCATAAGGATCCCTTCTGGGAAGATGGAAATGTTATAAAACTGAGTGTGGCGATGATTATACCTTCTGTAAATATATTAAACATTATTAAATTTTACTCTTAAGACAAGTGGACTTTACAGTATATAAATTATATCCCAATAAAGTTGTTAGCAAAAATAAGATAGATTAAGGGATGGTTGGGTTAACAGATATGTGATGAAGTAAATATAATAAAATATTAATTGTGCAAGCTATCTCTTGGTAATGGGTGTTCACTGTGCAATTTTTCTACTTTTCTGGCTATTTGAAGTATTCATAATAATATGTCAGAGAAAATATGTGTGTATAAATACTGGTATCTCCAGGTTTGGTGGAAAGAATGAAACATTTCACTTTGGATACTCTGTGCAAATACAGGAACACATATGTACTTAAATGAACCAAAAAAATGTAAATATACAATAACCCCTCACTGTCTTTGAGAAAAGTACAAATATGGTATGATTCTTGTGATGAGAAAAGACACTCAGTAAACAGTAAACTAATCATAATTAGTTACTTATCAATTGAAGAATGTGCAAAAGATCTGAATAAACATGTCTCAAAAGAAGACATACAAATGACCAATAGGTATATTAAAAGTGCTCAACATCACTAATCATCAGATAAATGAAAAATCCACTGTGAGGTAGTATCTCATCCCAGTTAAAATGACTTTCATCGAAAAGACAAAAACTAACAAATGCTGGCAAGGTTGTAGAGAAAGAGGACTACTCATACTCCATGGGAATATAAATTAGTACAGTTACTATGGAGAACAACATGGAGGGTCCTCAAAAACTAAAAATTAAACTACCATGTCATCTGGCAATCCCGCTGCTGGGTCAGTATCCAAAACAAAGGAAATCAGGGTATCAAAGAGATACCTGCAGCCCCATGTTTGTTGCTGCACTATTCACAATAGCCAAGATATGAAATCCACTAAAGTGTCCATCAATAGATGAATGGATAAAGAAAATATGGTGTAGATACACAATGAAAAACTATTCAGCCATAAACAGAATTAAGTCCTATCTTTTGCAACAACATGAATGAAACTGAAGGACATTATATTAAGTGAAATAACCCAGGCACAGAAAGACAAATAGTATGTGTTACACTTACGTAAGAGTTAAAAATTTGATCTCATGAAGATAAAGAGTGGAATGACAGTTATTGGAGTCAGTGAAGGCTAGTGGGTATGGGGATGGTGAAAAGAGGTTGGTGAATGGGTACAAAAATACAATTGAATAGAAGGAATAAGATCTAGTGTTTGATAGTATAATAAGTCAAATATAGTCAACAATAATTTATATATTTCAAAATAACTAGAGGACTAGAATTGGAATATTTCTGACACAAAAAATGATACATGATTGAGGTGATCGATATCCCACTTATACTGATTTACTCAGTAGTTATTATATGCTTCCATCAAAGTATCACAGGTACCCCATCAATATGTATAAATATGTATCAAAATAATAAAAAGTATTATGTATCCATGAAATATAAAAAGTAGTTACTTATTAAGCCACCACTATATGTCCTCTTCTAGTCTAATGATTTTACCTACATAATCATATATACTTGTCATAAGTAGCCATTTGAGGCAGGCATTATATATATCTCCATTATAGAGATGAAGGAACTGAGTGTTATAATGTCTAAAATGCACTTGTAAGTAGAGGAGTTGGAATCCGAAACAGGTCTGACATCAAAGAATTAACAACTATACTCTGATCTAACAAATGTACATCAGAAGCTGCTCATATGACAATAATCACAATTTTATTAGTCTAATTTCTTCTTCCCCTACCCACTAAAAAGAATACTTAATAGTGCGGAAAAATATCTCAAGTGACTGTGTTACAATCAGCCTGTCCATGCTATCATTCCAGGCAATATTTCTACATTACAAAAGCTTTTTTGCATCATTTGTAAAACCACAACAATAAAAACAACAACAACAAAGTGTTTTGTGCTACTAGCTTGATTATTGTAGGATATTTTATACCATCTCAACAACAAACTGGTGAAAATGATTAAGAGATGCCATTTTATATAGTAGAGCAGCAGATATTTTTGTTGTTTTAGAATAACATATAGCAAGAATTTATATTTTTTCACTCAGTATAAAGATTTTGTATATATGTTTATTTCACAGAGGTAAAACTGTTGGTTTTGAACATTGAAAACAGATTAGAAAATCTGATAGCAAATCTTAGTTATCTGTTTGACTGTCAATGAAGAAAATCAGTTAGGATATATTCACTATGACTTCCAAATCTACCCCATCACAAAATGTTGCTAAGACAATTGTACCTATCTGGTTCCAAAATCTTAAGTTTGTAGCCAAGATATCTTGAATTTTATAAAAATTAAGCAACTTTTTTTTTCAAAGTTGAGCCAGGTGCCATATTTGGAGAGGGCAGCTAGTAGGGACCAGGGGGTCAGAGGAGAAGTAAGCATGAAGAATGAATCTTGGACAGAATGATTTCTTCAAGAACAATCTTTGCTCTTTAATCCACTACCCGCAATGTCTCTTTTTTAATTTGCTTTCTCCCAACTTTCTCCCTTCAGTCTTCACTTAATCTTAAGTCTTTGAACAAGGACTCCATATAGGTGGAAGGATGCCACCCTAGTCTGTTTCTCTTACATCAGATAAGAACTTTGTTCTAGTTTTGGCACATTTCCCAAAGTAGGTTTTGCTAGGAAGCGAAGCATTGTTGCTTTTAAGTCCATTAAACTTGTGTATATTGAGAACTAGTAAATTATGAGTTCTGTGATAGGCACTAGGACCACAGAGACAATGAGAAATAAAGCTAGTTCTTATGACATTCATAATGTAGTTAAAGAGATGGACTGGCAAGCAAGTTAAACAAGTAAAAATACAGAGCCCTTTAGTATTCCTAGAACAGAAAATATACAATAACAATATATTTTCTACAGAAATATTTTTGAACCTGATTATCAGACCTGACATACCAGCCCAGATTTCTAAAGGGTTATAATATACCAAATGATGCTTTCCACTCATTATCTTGTATTGTTTTTACAACAACCCAATTGAGTAACTACTTTTATTCTCCTTGTTTTTACAGATGAGCAAGCCTCAAATACATCTGCCAAACTAGGCTGTTTTCCATCTTTCCATCCTAGAAGCTCAGCTGCAAGCTGGATGCTTATGTACTTGTCAACTTGTCTCCAAGTTCAACCCTTGGCTTTTTTCTCCACAAGCCAGGTTCCAATATAAAGTACATATTCAACTCCAAGTTACAGTCAGTGATAAAATATTTCCTTCTGGGGAATCACTTTTTACTTATAATGTACAGACCTTGCTCTATGGAGTATCTGTGGTGGGAAAAAAAGAATCATTTTAATAAAATGAAAAACCCCAGATGCTCCCAATATTGAATGATAAATTCACAACCTGTTCGGGAATTCACCAAAGAGTCAAGCCAGATCTGTATAGAGAAAGTTATTATCTCTGACCAAAGTTGGGGAAAAAAGCCAACACTCTATTCTATAACACGTAAGTGATCAGCGTTGTGTTTTCCATCTTCCATTCTGTCCTTCACTTAATTTCTCCCTTTGTATTTGGTGGTCTTTTATGATACGATATTTCCCCAATATGCCCATATGGAGTCTTGCTATGTGGAAAGTGGCATTTCGAGTTTGAAGTATGCATCCTCCAGGTTCACCTGAAGGATGGAAATAGGCTGTCTCCAACTTGGCAAGGCTTAGAAGGGCCTGGCTGAATTCCAACCCCTGTAATTATGTTCTAATCTGTCTTTATTCCCTCTCCTCATTTTTCTTGTAATGTTCTTAACACAGCTCAAACCATAATTTCATTGCTTTTTAGCAGGAAGGGAAATTAATGAATGTACTTTGGGATTACCTAATGACATATGATTTATTTTTAGTTCTACTCCTGTTAGAAGAAACCTAAACAAAGATTGCTAGAATACAAGCTAATTCACATTAAATATAAATATATACACATATATATGTCTGTGCGTATATATATATATATATATATATATATATATATAATTGCATATATTAGAAATGCTTGCCTCCTGTTTAAAAGAAAGAAAGAAATCTTGGAAAGTTTAAAGACTAATCAATTTGCACCAGTAACAGTGACTGCTTGACTCTGGCCTTTGAGCAGCTCATTGTTCTGTGTGTATGCATCTGGGCTTCTCCATCGTAGTAACTGTTCTCTAAATGACAGAGGCTATATCAGCTTCTCATATGATGCCTCCCTCGAGCCCTAGGCCAAGGCAAGGTACACTTTACTTCTCTAGACTTCTAGTCAGTTTTTTGGTGGCATTCATTGTTGGCTACTGCCTTTTCTAAGATTTGTTTTCCCAAGCATGTGCTTCAGAGAAGTGATAGGATGGAGGAAGTACTGGCATGAGGAGGAGGCCAACCTGGGAGGTGACCAGGCTCTGAGAAATATTGGCTCTGTGACTTGGGCCAAATCATTTCAGAGCTTTAGTTTGTCTGACTTCAAAGGAAAGCTAATAATTCATGCTCTGCCTACATCTCAGGGCAGTTGAGAGTTTTAAGTAATATAATATACATGAAAGTACCTTGTAAAATGTGCTAGACAAAGGAAGTTAATATGAAGAGGAAGGCAAGGAGATGGACAAGCAATGATGAGACCTCCTTTTCTCATTCAGATCACAAGTTCCTTGAAGTCAAGGATGACATACACCAAGTTTTATTTTTGTTAACCCCTTGTGTCTCCTACACTGGCGCTTCACCAAAAGTCATGACAGAAACAGGAGTATGTGGAAGTGAAGTGGAGAGGAGGTCAAGTAAATATTTTGAAATGAAAATTCACATGCAACACAAAATGATATTCCTAAGAAGCCTGAGAGTCATTCATTTGAATATGAAGCAGAGGGACAAAAAAAGTCTGGTTGTTCCTGTCCCTTGGTTAAGGGACATGAAAGCATGCCAGACACTTTGGAGTATATCCGCCTGCCTATGAGCAAACAGCATTTGGCACAAAGTTTTTATTTTCAGCTATAACCTGACCCCTTGGTTTTAAAGTCTGATTGAGAAGCTCCTGGGGACAGCGGAGAAAGACCCTTGAGACTGAGAAAATCACAACATTTTCCCATCAGTCAACCTTCTTTGAACATAACTAAACTGAACTCTAAAAATGAGACCTGAATTTCAATTCTGCTAATGACTGCATGCTGAATGAACGCTTTGATATACATACTCCTTTTTTATGAAACATTACATGTTCCAGTCATGTCTCAACCACAGGCTATAAATTTATCTATAACAATATCTTACCTCTTCATATTGATGCTTTTCAAAGTATTCGCATATGGATAAGACACTCAGAGCAATCCTGAGATGTAAGTATTGTTAGTGCTTTCTTTTCACTCATGAGTTATCTGAGACTCAGAGACATTAGGAATCTTGCTCAAGATTCCACAACTTTCCAAGTAAAGAATAAAGACAAATAATCATTTAAGGTGTAGAAATTCAGGCTTAGAGAAAAAAATTGCTTGAGGTCTCATAGTAATAGACAAGGAACTTGAACACTAGGAGTATGACTTTATGCCATACTGTCTTATCACTTTGCCATCTATCTGGCATGACTAGTAGAGCCTGGCACATAGTAAGTGCTCATGAAATAATATATTTTCTACCACTATTAGTATCCATGTCCTGAAGTATAGAGGGCAGACATGATTAGTAGAGATATGACCTCTCCAAGGTTGCCAGCTGGCCCTCCTTCTGTGGCACCATATTTCCACCACAGGCAGAAACTATTAGGCAATATATTTTGACTGTTGCTCTCGATGGATTCCTTTAGTGTGGGTAAATTTATTTTAAATGAATGACCCTGTATAAATTGCTATGAATATATGAGTACAGGATTCCCATTAGACATTATAAGTTGTTGAAAACTTCTCATTCATGTCTTCTCTTACACATGAGACTACACTTGGTTTAAATCCAGGGAAATAAACTAACACCAAAACAACTAATAAGGTGCCACAACCCAAAGGTTTCGAATGTGTAAAATACTAAGGAGTGCAGTCACAAGCCTTCCCGCACCCTGTCTTCCACCACCTCCCCCACAGTAAGTCTAGAATCCCCTTTTGCTATTGTTGACTCTATTAATATGAGTTAAAAGTCTTTCAGAAGTCATTGGGAGTAAATGCCTAATTTCAAAGATGGGAAAACTGAGGCCCAAAGTGATGAAAGAAATTGCTAAAAAAGAAAGTCTATGAACCTCAGCCAGGAAGGTGACTCTGGTCACCAGTCTCTCCTTCTGGTGCCCTTTTCTACCAACTGTGTACTGTCCCTCCTATGAACACTGCAGGCCAGAAAGCTTTGAGGAAGCAAACACACATCTCCAAACTGGTACTCCTCTAATTTCCAGATTTCTAAATGCCAAACATAAACTAAGATTAGATTCGATTAGCAGCCCTTCAACATAGGTCATAATAAAAACTAAAGATTACAGTTTTGTTTAATTTTCTGTGATTTTTTGTCAGAGCCTGGGCCTTAAAGAGTGGTTAGGTCAGGGCAATCTCTAATCCTTGAAGAAAAGCTAAATCCTTTGGGGGGCTTGGGGGTAGTGGTCCTACTGGGAAGGAAAAATCCACTAACACAGTATTAGTCTTAATTCATATAAGCAAATTTTAAATTTGCTTACATCTACCTTTATTTACCGAAGGCAATTTGTACATGCATTTAAACCTATCTAAAATATTTTAGAAATTATGTTGACTGTGAGAGGCAAACCAGAATACATTGGTGAGAGAAAAAGATATAAAACAACCCAAAATACCTGCAGTTTCCCAATACTTGTGTGGTTGATGACTATAAAATGTGTGCTCAATAAATGTTACTCTCATTAACGGCATTCTGGCCAAAGTGGATTAAGGTTTGGTCAAATTAATATATTTGATGTTGAGTCATTCACATAAACGTGGCCAGGTGGCCTTCCATTGAATTTTAAATGCAGAAGTTAAGATAAAGCATGGTGATGCCCAGAAGGCCTTGATCAGTCCATGACTGCAGCCCAAGATTGTGAAAAACTTCCTCTGTGTCATGATTACTTTTCCTCTTACCAGCATCCATCAAGGCCTTGAATAAATAATCATTATTGATAAGACCCTGCCACTTCCTCATCTCATCAATGAGCCCATGGGAGTGGGAATCCTTTGGGTGGCTAAGTGTTTAGAATAGCACATACAAAGCTTGGGGGCCTTTCTCAAGAACTGCATGTTATCTATCTCTTTGTAAGTTAAATTCTGTGAAGGCATAAATGCTTATTAGAAGGACATAGTGATGATAGGAAATGGGCCTAACAGGTTTATGTGTACACACACGTACATATACACACAGACATATATTCTGAAAAAAATTAGACATTTTTTAAAGTTTGCTTTGTTTCTATAACTTAGTTACGTTGGTTGTAAATATTCAATGACACTACCGAGTAACACAATGTATATAAAGTACTTAACATAGTATCTGAAACATAGTACGTGCTCATATTTTTTTTTTTGAGTTGGAGTCTCACTCTGTCGCCCAGACTGGAGTGCAGTGGCCGCTCCCGACCACCGCAGCCT